>NC_135185.1:31154988-31384988 GCF_041146795.1 Maylandia zebra | reverse complement strand
GTATTTATGCTTAATCATACCATTTCTGCTTTTTATAGGATTTGTGCTTAATATAGTATTTCTGCTAAATTATAGTATTTCTGCTTTTTATAGTATTTGTGCTAAAACATAGTATTTCTACTAAATGTAGTATTTATGCTTAATCATAGTATTTCTATATATTTCTATATATTTCTGCCAGGTCCCCAGGCAGCCAATCCTCTGTGAGGACTGAGACATTCAAATTTTCAAATCAGGGCCTGCACGGTTTCCCAGCCAATCATATATGTGTCCTGAGGCATTCAAATTTGCATATTGGGGCCTTCATGGCTTCTAAGCCAGCCAATCATATCTGAGGGCTGAGGAATTCAAATCCACAAATCAGGGCCTGCACATCTTCCCAGCCAGCCAATCATGTATGTGGGCTCCAGGTATTCAAATTTGCATATTGGGGAATTCGTGGCTTCTAAGTCAACAAGTCATCCATGTCATATATCTCTAAAAATTCATATTTTAATGATAAATTGTCAACACTTGAAGATTCCCCCATCTCTTCTGAACAAAACGGTGTAAGAATGACCGCTCTAGCCGCTATGGTTAGGAAATTATGGTCATTTGTTTGAGGGGAATCCTCACTATGTGAAATAAACTGAAAGAAGCAGGTCTATGTCTCTGTGCTGCGTGTGTAAAAAGATGCACCTGTTTTGGCGGGAAAACGTAAACAGCCTCTCTGATTGGTGGATTCAAATTCAGCAGTTCCCAGGCTGACCTAGAAACTTAGTCCTCTCTCCCTGTGTGTGTGTGTGTGTGTGTGTGTGTGTGTGTGTGTGTGTGTGTGTGTGTGTGTGTGTGTGTGTGTGTTTAGTGGGGGAGAGAGGACCCTGCCCTTATTTGGCAGCATGTCATTGTAGGATTTAAATTGAACATAGTTAGACTGGTTGACTGGATTAGAGCCTGTGTTTGTGTGTCCCTCTGTGCATTTGTGTTTCAATAAGTTATTACTATTCTGCTAAATCATAGTATTTCTGCTTTTCATAGGATTTATGCCTAATATAGTATTTCTGCTAAATTATAGTATTTCTGCTTTTTATAGGATTTGTGCCTAACATAGTATTTCTGCTAAATTATAGTATTTCTGCTTTTTATAGGATTTGTGCCTAACATAGTATTTCTGCTAAATTATAGTATTTCTGCTTTTTATACTATTTGTTCTAAATTATAGTATTTCTGCTTTTTATAGGATTTGTGCTTAATATAGTATTTCTGCTAAATTATAGTTTTTCTTCTTTTTATAGTATTTGTGCTAAAACATAGTATTTCTACTAAATGTAGTATTTATGCTTAATAATAGTATTTCTATATATTTCTGCCAGGTCCCCAGGCAGCCAATCCTCTGTGAGGACTGAGACATTCAAATTTTCAAATCAGGGCCTGCACAGTTTCCCAGCCAATCAAATAAGTGTCCTGAGGCATTCAAATTTGCATATTGGGGCCTTCGTGGCTTCTAAGCCAGCCAATCATATATGAGGGCTGAGGAATTCAAATCCACAAATCAGGGCCTGCACGGCTTCCCAGCCAGCCAATCACATATGTGGTCTCAGGCATTCAAATTTGCATATTGGGGAATTCGTGGCTTCTAAGTCAACAAGTCATCCATGTCATATATCTCTAAAAATTCATATTTTAATATTAAATTGTCAACACTTGAAGATTCCCCCACCTCTTCTGAACAAAACGGTGTAAGAATGACCGTTCTAGCCCCTACGGTTAGGAAATTACGGTCATTTGTTTGAGGGAGTCGTCACTATGAGAAATAGACTGCAAAAATCCTGTGTCTCTCTGTGCTGCTGCGTGTGTAAACAGATGCACCTGTTTTGGTGGGGAAAAGTGCACAGGCTCTCTGATTGGTGGATTCAAATTCAGCAGTTCCCAGGCTGACCTAGAAACTTAGTCCTCTCTCCCTGTGTGTGTGTGTGTGTGTGTGTGTGTGTGTGTGTGTGTGTGTGTGTGTGTGTGTGTCTGTGACAGAGAGAGAGAGAGAGAGAGAGAGAGAGAGAGAGAGAGGCTTTTAATGGGATGATCTCATTCTAAGATTTAAATTCAATATATTTAGACTGGTTGACTGAATTGGATCTTGTGTGTGGGTCTCTCTGTGCATGTGTGTTTCCTCATGTGTACATATTTGTGATTGTGTGGCTGTAATAAATTTTTTTGCAGATTTTTGTCATTTAACAAGTATATTTGAGGGACCCTCAGCATGTTCAGCATTTTTTCAGCTGTCCATTTTGCTTTTCCAATTTTTCTGTTTAACTTATTACTATTGTGCTAAATCATACTGTTTCTGCTATTTTATAAGATTTGTGCTTAATATACTATTTCTGCTTTTATAGGATTTGTGCTTAATATAGTATTTCTGCTAAATGTAGTATTTATGCTTAATCATACTATTTCTGCTTTTCATAGTATTTGTGCTTAATATAGTATTTCTGCTAAATTTAGTATTTCTGATTAATTATAGTTTTTCTACTAAATCATAGTACAGTATTTCTGCTTTTTATGGGATTTGTGCTAAAACAAAGTATTTCTACTAAATGTAGTATTTGTGCTTAATCATACCATTTCTGCTTTTTATAGGATTTGTGCTTAATATAGTATTTCTGCTAAATTATAGTATTTCTGCCAAATTATAATATTTGTGCTAAAACATAGTCTCAATTTAAAATTACAATATTCATAGTTCATCACAGTGTCTCTGGTAAATCACAATATTTCTGCTCTGTTGTACTATTTTTCTAAATCATAGTGTTTCTGTAATGTTTAAGTATTTTTGGCTAAATATATTCTTTCTGTTATCTTATACTATTTCTCCTAAATTCTTGTATTTTTGAGAAGTTATCATGTTTCTGGTAAGTTACAATATTTCTGCTAAGTTCTGCTATGCTATTGTATTTCTGCCAAGTATTATGTTTCCTCTAAGATATTGCAGTTCTGCTAAGTTATTCCATTTTAGCAAACTTCTTTTGCTTCTGCAAAGTTTTTACAATTTCTGCAACTTTTCAGCTTTTTCAGCTAGTTTTTGCATACAGCTTCAGCTTTAAGCATCCACACTGCATTTTCGCAGGAAATGCAAATTTTTCTAGTTGTGTGGATGCTTTAAGCATCCACACTATTGAGTTCCTGTTTCTCTTTATTCTTTATACTTTATTATTCCAGTTGCTTCCGTACACTTTTTGGCACTTAACTACTTCCACAATTTTCAGCCGATTTTCACCGTTCAAATTTTAAACTATTCTGCTATTTCTGCTAATGATCGCTATGACTTTTGCTATTTTTTGCTATTATACTTTTTAAAATATTCCACTTTTTTCCTTTAATTTGTCCCATTGAAATGAATGGAAAACTTCCAAAATTCTGCTAAATTTTGCTTGTTTTTGAAACTTAACTACTTCCTCATACTTTCACCTAGAACAACCATTCAAACTTTAAAATGTTCACAAATTATTGGGCTATTCATGTATGATTCAGCTTTTTCAAATCTTTTACCATTTTACTTTTATGCCTCTTAAAGTTTTGAGTTGCACAATTGTGATTTTTCACAAAATACATGCGTTGTTATGGTTGCTATGCTCTTGGCTTCCAGTGTGTCACTGAAGGTTTTGCAATTTTCACTTCATGTCCGAACAACTTCTTGCTACTTGCTCAATTTTCACTCAACTTCCACAAATTATACATCAAAACGTAGGTATTTTTGCTGGCTTTCAGAAAATGTCACTATCATTGTTGTGGGATTTATAGAATTTTGGCAAATCTCCTCAGACCAACACAATGTCAGAAAACTCTCCATACAAAGTCAATGGAGAGCTTGTTCAAAATCATCGCTGGCTTTCTGTAATGAGAGGCATATTCGAATCGTCATATCTCCTTAACGAAGCGACTTTAAGACATGAGGCTTGTCCCCGAATATCTTCAGACACCCCTGACGCTCACAATTCAAGAATTTCTTTCTCACCTATTACCGTTCTGAAATGAGTTGGACTTGTTTGAGGGTAGGAAATTTGTCCTTCGCTCAGATTTCTTCAGATTTCAAACCCTGGAAATGAACCACTTTTTTCTCTCGTCATAACTTTTTTTTGGATTTCCACAGAGACCTGAAAATTTCCATGACTGTTCACCAAAGCCTGCTGTCTCTTACGGTGAAAGAATGATATCTATACTCCAAATAGATTTCGAGTTACAAAGCGTTGTTTGAGGGCAAGTCAAGGCAGTTTTTGCTTCGCTCTACTCAGTTATGGTGCATTAGAAGTCAAATATCTTTAATAATTCATATTTTAATGATAAATTGTTAACACTGGAAGATTCCCCCATCTCTTCTGAACAAAACGGTGTAAGAATGACCGTTCTAGTCCCTACGGTTAGGAAATTATGGTCATTTGTTTGAGGGGAGTCGTCACTATGAGAAATAGACTGCAATAATCCTGTGCCTCTCCTTGCTGCGTGTGTAAAAAGATGCACCTGTTTTGGCGGGAAAGCGTAAACAGCCACTCTGATTGGTGGATTTAAATTCGGCAGCTCTCTCCCTCTGTGTGTGTGTGTGTGTGTGTGTGTGTGTGTGTGTGTGTGTGTGTGTGTGTGTGTGTTTAGTGGGAGAGAGAGGACCCTGCCCTTATTTGGCAGCATGTCATAGTAGGATTTAAATTGAATATAGTTAGACTGGTTGACTGGATTAGAGCCTGTGTTTGTGTGTCCCTCTGTGCATTTCTGTTTCAATATGCCTCCATATTTGTAATTTTGTAAGTTATTACTATTCTGCTAAATCATAGTATTTCTGGTACTTTTCAGTACTTGTGCTAAATACAGTATTTCTGCTAAATTATAGTATTTCTGCTTTTTATAGGATTTGTGCCTAACATAGTATTTCTGCTAAATTATAGTATTTCTGCTTTTTATACTATTTGTGCCTAATATAGTATTTCTGCTTTTTATAGGATTTGTGCCTAATATAGTATTTCTGCTTTTTATAGGATTTGTGCCTAATATAGTATTTCTGCTTTTTATAGGATTTGTGCTTAATATAGTATTTCTGCTAAATTATAGTATTTCTGCTTTTTATAGGATTTGTGCTAAAACATAGTATTTCTACTAAATGTAGTATTTATGCTTAATCATACTATTTCTATATATTTCTGCCAGGTCCCCAGGCAGCCAATCCTCTGTGAGGACTGAGACATTCAAATTTTCAAATCAGGGCCTGCACGGTTTCCCAGCCAATCATATATGTGTCCTGAGGCATTCAAATTTGCATATTGGGGCCTTCATGGCTTCTAAGCCAGCCAATCATATCTGAGGGCTGAGGAATTCAAATCCACAAATCAGGGCCTACACAGCTTCCCAGCCAGCCAATCATATATGTGGGCTCCAGGTATTCAAATTTGCATATTGGGGAATTCGTGGCTTCTAAGACAACAAGTCATCCATGTCATATATCTCTAATAATTCATATTTTAATGATAAATTGTCAACACTTGAAGATTCCCCCATCTCTTCTGAACAAAACGGTGTAAGAATGACCGCTCTAGCCCCTACGGTTAGGAAATTATGGTCATTTGTTTGAGGGGAGTCGTCACTATGAGAAATAGACTGCAATAATCCTGTGTCTCTCTGTGCTGCGTGTGTAAACAGAAGCACCTGTTTTGGCGGGAAAAAGTGCACAGGCTCTCTGATTGGTGGATTCAAATTCACCAGCTCCCAGGCTGACCTAGAAACTTACTTCTCTCTCTCTGTGTGTGTGTGTGTGTGTGTGTGTGTGACAGAGAGAGAGAGAGAGAGAGAAAGGCTTTTAATGGGATGACCTCATTCTAAGCTTCAAATTCAATATATTTAGACTGCTTGACTGAATTGGATCTTGTGTGTGTGTCTCTCTGTGCATGTGTGTTTCCTTATGTCTACATATTTCTGATTGTGTGGCTGTTATAGATTTTTTTTGCTGATTTTTTTCATTTAACAAGTATATTTGAGGGACCTTCAGCATGTTCAGCATTTTTTCAGCTGTCCATTTTGCTTTTCCGATTTTTCTGTTTAACTTATTACTATTGTGCTAAATCATACTATTTCTGCTTTTAATAGGATTTGTGCTTAATATGGTATTTCTGCTTTTTATAGGATTTGTGCTTAATATACTTATTCTGCTTTTTATAGGATTTGTGCTTAATCATACTATTTCTGCTAAATGTAGTATTTATGCTTAATCATACTATTTCTATATATTTCTGCCAGGCAGCCAATCCTCTGTGAGGACTCAGACTCATATCACATATCAGGGCCTGCACGGCCTCCCAGCCAGCCAATCATGTCTGAGGTCTTCCGTTTCCTCTCTCGTCATATCTCAGCGACGGATGTACATAGAGCAATGAAAATCGCAGTCAAAGTACACCAAAGTCCGCTGATTCACCCAGTACAAGGATTATGCTTCTAGTCCACCTAGTGTTTGAGTTACACAACGTTTTGTAACTCCAACAAACTGCGTTTTTCGCCTCTCACCGCGATCTAATTCTGACTGCTCATCACCCTGTTTTTCCAAACGGCTGCTCTCTTTCCCAGTGGCGCAGTTGGTAATGACACGGGTCTGCAAACCAAAGGTCGCCGGTTCGATTCCACCTTGGTCAACATTTTTTTTCCCTACAAATTAATACACTGTCACAGACCAGTAATTCATATTCATCATTTATTACAATTCAGCAAACTTTTATGATTTTACCAGCTTTTCTAATATGGACCTCACATTCTTGTTAACACTCCATGGCACAAATACTCTTCCCTTTAGGCTCTGTGTATGTGTGTGTGTGTGTATCAATATTTCTCCCATTTTAAAGTATTACTCCTCCATAATTGTATTTCTGTTAAATCAAAGTACTTTTACTACATCTCAGTACTTCTGCTCAATCATAGTATTTATGCTAAATTATAGTATTTCTGCTACTTTTTGGTACTTGTGCTAAATACAGTATTTCTGCTAAATCATACTATTTCTACTATATTATATTTTTCTTTCTAAATATAGCATTTCTGCTATATAATTGTATTTCTGCTATGTTATAATATTTGTGCTAAATCAGAGTATTTGTGCTGTATCATAGTATTTCTGCCAAATGATAGTATTTCTGTCAAATTATAGTATTTGTGCTAAAACATAGTATTAATTTAAAATTACAATATTCATAGTTCATCACAGTGTCTCTGGTAAATCACAGTATTTCTGCTATGTTGTACTATTTTTCTAAATCATAGTGTTTCTGTAATGTTTAAGTATTTTTGGCTAAATATATTCTTTCTGTTATCTTATACTATTTCTCCTAAGTTCTTGTATTTTTGAGAAGTTATCATGTTTCTGGTAAGTTACAATTTTTCTGCAAAGTTCTGCTATGCTATTGTATTTCTGCCAAGTATTATGTTTCCTCTAAGATATTGCAGTTCTGCTAAGTTATTCCATTTTAGCAAAGTTCTTTTGCTTCTGCAAAGTTTTTACAATTTCTGCAACTTTTCAGCTTTTTCAGCTAGTTTTTGCATACAGCTTCAGCTTTAAGCATCCACACTGCATTTTCGCAGGAAATGCAAATTTTTCTAGTTATTATTCTAGTTGCTTCCGTACACTTTTTGGCACTTAACTACTTCCACAATTTTCAGCCGATTTTCACCGTTCAAATTTTAAACTATTCTGCTATTTCTGCTAATGTGCGCTATGACTTTTGCTATTTTTAACTATTATACTTTTTAAAATATTAAGCTTTTTTCCTTTAATTTGTCCCATTGAAATGAATGGGAAACTTCAGCAATTCTGCTAAAATTTGCTTGTTTTTGAAACTTAACTACTTCCTCATATTTTCACCTAGAACAACCATTCAAACTTTAAAATGTTCACAAATTATTGGGCTATTCAGGTATGATTCAGCTTTTTCAAATCTTTTACTGTTTTACTTTTATGCCTCTTAAAGTTTTGAGTTGCAAAATTGTGATTTTTCACAAAATACATGTGTTGTTATGGTTGCTATGCTCTTGGCTTCCAGTGTGCCACTGAAGGTTTTGCAATTTTCACTTCATGTCCGAACAACTTCCTGCTACTTGCTCAATTTTCACTCAACTTCCACAAATTATACATCAAAACGTAGGTATTTTTGCTGGCTTTCAGAAAATGTCACCATCATTGTTGTGGGATTTATAGAATTTTTGCAAATCTCCTCAGACTAACACAAGGTCAGAAAACTCTCCATATAAAGTGAATGGAGAGCTTGTTCAAAATCACCGCTGGATTTCTGTAATGAGAGGCATATTCGAATCGTCATATCTCCTTAACGAAGCAAAGTTAAGACATGAGGCTTGTCCCCGAATATCTTCAGACACCCCTGACGCTCACAATTCAAGAATTTCTTTCTCACCTATTACCGTTCTGAAATGAGTTGGACTTGTTTGAGGGTAGGAAATTCGTCCTTCGCTCAGATTTCTTCAGATTTCAAACTGTGGAAATGAACCACTTTTTTCTCTCGTCATAACTTTTTGTTGGATTTCCACAGAGACCTGAAAATTTCCATGATTGTTCACCAAAGCCTGCTGTCTCTTACGGTGAAAGAATGATATCGATACTCCAAATAGATTTCGAGTTACAAAGCGTTGTTTGAGGGCAAGTCAAGGCAGTTTTTGCTTCGCTCTACTCAGTTATGGTGCATTACAAGTCAAATATCTTTAATAATTCATATTTTAATGATAAATTGTAAACACTGGAAGATTCCCCCATCTCTTCTGAACAAAACGGTGTAAGAATGACCGCTCTAGCCCCTACGGTTTGGAAATTATGGTCATTTGTTTGAGGGGAGTCCTCACTATGAGAAATAGGCTGCAATAATCCTGTGCCTCTCTGTGCTGTGTGTGTAAAAAGAGGCACATGTTTTGGCGGGAAAAAGTACACAGGCTCTCTGATTGGTGGATTCAAATTCAGCAGCTCCCAGGCTGACCTAGAAACTTACTTCTCTCTCCCTGTGCATTTTTTTGCTGATTTTTTCATTTAACAAGTATATTTGAGGGACCCTCAGCATGTTCAGCATTTTTTCAGCTGTCCATTTTGCTTTTCCAATTTTTCTGTTTAACTTATTACTATTGTGCTAAATAATACTATTTCTGCTATTTTATAAGATTTGTGCCTAATATAGTATTTCTGCTAAATTACAATATTTCTGCTTTTTATACTATTTGTGCTAAAACATAGTATTTCTACTAAATGTAGTATTTATGCTTAATCATACTATTTCTGCTTTTTATGGGATTTGTGCCTAATATAGTATTTCTGCTTTTTATAGGATTTTTGCTCAAACATAGTATTTCTGCTAAATGTAGTGTTTATGCTTAATCATCCTATTTCTGCTTTTTATAAGATTTGTGCTTAATATAGTATTTCTGCTAAATTATAGTATTTCTGCTTTTTATAGTATTTGTGCTAAAACATAGTATTTCTACTAAATGTAGTATTTATGCTTAATCATAGTATTTCTATATATTTCTGCCAGGTCCCCAGGCAGCCAATCCTCTGTGAGGACTTAGACATTCAAATTTTCAAATCAGGGCCTGCACGGTTTCCCAGCCAATCATATATGTGTCCTGAGGCATTCAAATTTGCATATTGGGGCCTTCATGGCTTCTAAGCCAGCCAATCATATCTGAGGGCTGAGGAATTCAAATCCACAAATCAGGGCCTGCACGGCTTCCCAGGCAGCCAATCATATATGTGGCCTCAGGCATTCAAATTTGCATATTGGGGAATTCGTGGCTTCTAAGTCAACAAGTCATCCATGTCGTATATCTCTAAAAATTCACATTTTAATGATAAATTGTTAACACTGGAAGATTCCCCCATCTCTTCTGAACAAAACGGTTTAAGAATGACCGTTCTAGCCCCTACGGTTAGGAAATTATGGTCATTTGTTTGTGGGGAGTCCTCACTATGAGAAATAGGCTGCAATAATCCTGTGCCTCTCTGTGCTGCGTGTGTAAAAAGATGCACCTGTTTTGGCGGGAAAACGTAAACAGCCACTCTGATTGGTGGATTTAAATTCGGCAGCTCTCTCCCTCTGTGTGTGTGTGTGTGTGTGTGTGTGTGTGTGTGTGTGTGTGTGTGTTTAGTGGGAGAGAGAGGACCCTGCCCTTATTTGGCAGCATGTCATTGTAGGATTTAAATTGAATATAGTTAGACTGGTTGATTGGATTAGAGCCTGTGTTTGTGTGTCCCTCTGTGCATTTCTGTTTCAATATGCCTCCATATTTGTAATTTTGTAAGTTATTACTATTCTGCTAAATCATAGTATTTCTGGTACTTTTCGGTACTTGTGCTAAATACAGTATTTCTGCTAAATCATACTATTTCTGCTTTTCATAAGATTTGTGCATAATATAGTATTTCTGCTAAATTATAGTATTTATTCTTTTTATAAGATTTGTGCCTAACATAGTATTTCTGCTAAATTATAGTATTTCTGCTTTTTATACTATTTGTGCCTAATATAGTATTTCTGCTTTTTATAGGATTTGTGCCTAATATAGTATTTCTGCTTTTTATAGGATTTGTACCTAATATAGTATTTCTGCTTGTTATACTATTTGTGCCTAATATAGTATTTCTGCTAAATTATAGTTTTTCTGCTTTTTATAGTATTTGTGCGAAAACATAGTATTTCTACTAAATGTAGTATTTATGCTTAATCATAGTATTTCTGCTTTTTATAGGATTTGTGCTTAATATAGTATTTCTGCTAAATTATAGTATTTCTGCCAAATTATAATATTTGTGCTAAAACATAGTCTTAATTTAAAATTACAATATTCATAGTTCATCACAGTGTCTCTGGTAAATCACAATATTTCTGCTCTGTTGTACTATTTTTCTAAATCATAGTGTTTCTGTAACGTTTAAGTATTTTTGGCTAAATATATTCTTTCTGTTATCTTATACTATTTCTCCTAAATTCTTGTATTTTTGAGAAGTAATCATGTTTCTGGTAAGTTACAATATTTCTGCTAAATTCTGCTATGCTATTGTATCTCTGCCAAGTATTATGTTTCCTCTAAGATATTGCAGTTCTGCTAAGTTATTCCATTTTAGCAAAGTTCTTTTGCTTCTGCAAAGTTTTTACAATTTCTGCAACTTTTCAGCTTTTTCAGCTACTTTTTGCATACAGCTTCAGCTTTAAAGCATCCACACTGCATTTTCGCAGGAAATGCAAATTTTTCTAGTTATTATTATTATTCTTTTTCCGCCTGAAATTTTGGACCTTAACTCGCCCCACAGTTTTGAGACAAGGTTCACATATGATATATCATTGTGTGCGGCTGGAGCTGGAATGAGTTGCTATGACTTTTGGTGTTTATTACTTCTATAGTTTTTTAAATATGAATATTTTAATGCAAGTTTTTTCCCATTGAGATGAATGGAGAACAAGAAAACTTCATTTGTGGTGTGCTGGCTCACTCTAGTGGTATGTCGGGAGTAATGCGAGGCGGCCGCTGTGTCCCTGTGGACGCTTTTATTTTGTATAACTACCGGAAGTAGTTCCTGTGTACTGACGCTAGCTGGGTAGCTAGCGCTGCGTCGCTTAAAAAGCAGCCGGGCTTGTCTTAAACTTAAGAGGCTGACACTCGCTAAACCACCCGATCGCTCGCCAAGCGACTGTTTCACACTGGGCTTATTTTTCGTTTATATGGGCCGATGATGCTGGTCGATGAGGAAAAACTGAGTTGTTTGGTGGTGGCTAACGCGGAGCTAGCTAGCCACCGGTATGTGTCTCTTTCCCCTCATATGTGGGGAAAGAAACATGTGAGGCGGCCGCCGATCGACCGGTTTTCAGGTGAGAATGTAGGTGTGTAAACGTCAAATATCTGCTCGTTTTGTCAAAACATCCCATATTAGCAACAGATTTCTCACGATGTTGCTGCTAGCCGGCTAGCTAGTTTGGCCAGCCGGCTAGCTAGCTCGGCTAGCTAGCGCCGCTTCGCTCAAAAGCACCCAGGCTTGGCTTTCAGTGAGGCGTCTCTAACTCCTTTCACCCCCGATCGCTCCGCAAACAGTCTTTGTCTTAGCTGGACTTATTTTTCGTTTATATGGGCCGATGATGCTGGTCGATGTGGAAAAAATAACTGAGTTGTTCATATACCGGTGGCTAACGCGGAGCTAGCTAGCCACCGGTATATGTCTCTTCCCCTCGTATGCGGGGAAAGAAACACCGATCGACCGGTGGTGGCTAACGCGGAGCTCAATCGTGGATAAGGGAAACCCAATGCAGGAGAAGCAGGCGGCTGGTGAACTGAATTTCAGGTAAGACGTTATTAACTGCACTCTATTTGGGTCAGATATAAACCGAGTTTAGGTGTAGTTTATTTTCGTTGTGCTGACAGTTACAATAACTGTACTGCGTGCTAGCTAGCACGACGGAGTTTCTATACAGCTGTGCGCGCTAAGTTACTGATGTTGAACTTTATGACAGCCTCCCCTATTTTCAGGCGAGAATGTAGGGGTGTAAACTTCAAATATCTGCTCGTTTTATCAAGAAGTCCCATATTTTATCAAGAAGTCCCATATCTCTCACGATGTTACTGCTAGCGCTGCATGGCAGCTAGCTGGCTAGGGCGGCTTGGCTGACACCTAGGCCGGGCTGACTGATACCCGGGCTGACTGATACCCAGGCCGGCTCACGCTCTTGTTTCACCGCCGCATGGCAGCTAGCCGGCTAGCTGGCTAGTGCGGCTTGGCTGACACCCAGGTCGGGCTGGCTGACACCCAGGCTGGGCTGGCTGACACCCAGGCCCGCTCACGCTGTCGTGTCACCCCTAGTCTTTCGTGATGACTCTTGGTTGGCTGCTGGACTTATTTTTCATTTATATGGGCTGGTGATTCAGTATGAGTGTCCGGTGAACTGAATGTCAGGTAAGACGTTATGTATATGTAAGGTAGTGACTGGAATAAGTCACAAGGTGTCGCTGTTGAGCTGCATATATGTTGTAAATTTTAGCAATTTTGACCATTTGTCCTCTGCAGGACACCGTAGTTCAGATTTCTCGTTCGCGTGGGCGCCATCTTGGTTCAGTGTTTACTGTGATGTGCAAAGGTAAGCACTGTCAGTGGCGAACTGCATTGGTTTTGTTTAAAAATAAGTGTTCCACTGTGTAAAATAGCGGTTTGTCATTTAAGCCGAGCAAATATTTTGTTTATTGAGAGGTTCATGTATTGTCTGATGAGAGTATGAGACAAAGATATACTTTTCTTTCTTACTCTCATATAAAATATTTAGCTTTTATTAAATAGTTATCTGAATCTTACAACCAAAGTTTGTATAATAATACACAAGATTGGCTGTAGACCATTGTTAATCATTCAGAACACTGTGTAAAAATAACAAAAAGTGAATGAAAAGTGCATAAATATTTATTTTACGTGTTTGATGTGTGTGGCAGGGCGTGGTCTGCAGTGCCGCTGCAGGGGAGGTGGACCCACCTCAGCGGCATCTGCAATCACGCCTCTCAGGTGTAAAGTCTGTGCTCTCTCTGCTTTTTTTTTTTTTTTTGTGTATGTGTCGGGCTATGAGATGAAAAGCTACAGCCGGCTGTGTGGGTACAGCAACTATGTGTGAAAAGTGGTCCATAACGTAATGCTTCAAAGTGTGTTCATGCAAACATTGTCGGGTCTGCTTATGAACCTCTGCGCACAGCGTCTACAAATTGGGGCTGTACGAAGTCACCTCATCTTTACACAAAACTGTAAGCTGTCATCTGTGAGGCGCGAGTGGTGTTTGGTTTTACCATAGTTCATGGTGGAGAATGGCTGCTCCGGTGAGTTTTGCTCTCTGTAGCCGTTTGAATGGCAAACTATACTGATTAGCGGCGGCATAGGCACACTTAAAATTTCTTCAGAAATTTTCGCTTTCTAGTTATTATTATTATTATTATTCTTTTTCCGCCTGAAATTTTGGACCTTAACTCGCCCCACAGTTTTGAGACAAGGTTCACATATGATATATCATTGTGTGCGGCTGGAGCTGGAATGAGTTGCTATGACTTTTGGTGTTTATTACTTCTATAGTTTTTTAAATATGAATATTTTAATGCAAGTTTTTTCCCATTGAAATGAATGGAGAACAAGAAAACTTCATTTGTGGTGTGCTGGCTCACTCTAGTGGTATGTCGGGAGTAATGCGAGGCGGCCGCTGTGTCCCTGTGGACGCTTTTATTTTGTATAACTACCGGAAGTAGTTCCTGTGTACTGACGCTAGCTGGGTAGCTAGCGCCGCGTCGCTTAAAAAGCAGCCGGGCTTGTCTTAAACTTAAGAGGCTGACACTCGCTAAACCACCCGATCGCTCGCCAAGCGACTGTTTCACACTGGACTTATTTTTCGTTTATATGGGCCGATGATGCTGGTCGATGAGGAAAAACTAACTGAGTTGTTTGGTGGTGGCTAACGCGGAGCTAGCTAGCCACCGGTATGTGTCTCTTTCCCCTCATATGTGGGGAAAGAAACATGTGAGGCGGCCGCCGATCGACCGGTTTTCAGGTGAGAATGTAGGTGTGTAAACGTCAAATATCTGCTCGTTTTGTCAAAACATCCCATATTAGCAACAGATTTCTCACGATGTTGCTGCTAGCCGGCTAGCTAGTTTGGCCGGCCGGCTAGCCGGCTAGCTAGCTCGGCTAGCTAGCGCCGCTTCGCTCAAAAGCATCCAGGCTTGGCTTTCAGTGAGGCGTCTCTAACTCCTTTCACCCCCGATCGCTCCGCAAACAGTCTTTGTCTTAGCTGGACTTATTTTTCGTTTATATGGGCCGATGATGCTGGTCGATGTGGAAAAAATAACTGAGTTGTTCATATACCGGTGGCTAGCTAGCTCCGCGTTAGCCACCGGTATATGTCTCTTCCCCTCGTATGCGGGGAAAGAAACACCGATCGACCGGTGGTGGCTAACGCGGAGCTCAATCGTGGATAAGGGAAACCCAATGCAGGAGAAGCAGGCGGCTGGTGAACTGAATTTCAGGTAAGACGTTATTAACTGCACTCTATTTGGGTCAGATATAACCCGAGTTTAGGTGTAGTTTATTTTCGTTGTGCTGACAGTTACAATAACTGTACTGTGTGCTAGCTAGCACGACGGAGTTTCTATACAGCTGTGCGCGCTAAGTTACTGATTTTGAACTTTATGACAGCCTCCCCTATTTTCAGGCGAGAATGTAGGGGTGTAAACTTCAAATATCTGCTCGTTTTATCAAGAAGTCCCATATTTTATCAAGAAGTCCCATATCTCTCACGATGTTACTGCTAGCGCCGCATGGCAGCTAGCTGGCTAGGGCGGCTTGGCTGACACCTAGGCCGGGCTGACTGATACCCAGGCCGGCTCACGCTCTCGTTTCACCGCCGCATGGCGGCTAGCTGGCTAGCGCGGCTTGGCTGCCACCCAGGTCGGGCTGGCTGACACCCAGGCTGGGCTGGCTGACACCCAGGCTGGGCTGGCTGACACCCAGGCCCGCTCACGCTCTCGTGTCACCCCTAGTCTTTCGTGATGACTCTTGGTTGGCTGCTGGACTTATTTTTCATTTATATGGGCTGGTGATTCAGTATGAGTGTCCGGTGAACTGAATGTCAGGTAAGACGTTATGCATATGTAAGGTAGTGACTGGAATAAGTCACAAGGTGTCGCTGTTGAGCTGCATATATGTTGTAAATTTTAGCAATTTTGACCATTTGTCCTCTGCAGGACACCGTAGTTCAGATTTCTCGTTCGCGTGGGCGCCATCTTGGTTCAGTGTTTACTGTGATGTGCAAAGGTAAGCACTGTCAGTGGCGAACTGCATTGGTTTTGTTTAAAAATAAGTGTTCCACTGTGTAAAATAGCGGTTTGTCATTTAAGCCGAGCAAATATTTTGTTTATTGAGAGGTTCATGTATTGTCTGATGAGAGTATGAGACAAAGATATACTTTTCTTTCTTACTCTCATATAAAATATTTAGCTTTTATTAAATAGTTATCTGAATCTTACAACCAAAGTTTGTATAATAATACACAAGATTGGCTGTAGACCATTGTTAATCATTCAGAACACTGTGTAAAAATAACAAAAAACAAAAAGTGAATGAAAAGTGCATAAATATTTATTTTACGTGTTTGATGTGTGTGGCAGGGCGTGGTCTGCAGTGCCGCTGCAGGGGAGGTGGACCCACCTCAGCGGCATCTGCAATCACGCCTCTCAGGTGTAAAGTCTGTGCTCTCTCTGCTTTTTTTTTTTTCTTTTTTTTTTTTTTTCTTTTTTTTGTGTATGTGTCGGGCTATGAGATGAAAAGCTACAGCCGGCTGTGTGGGTACAGCAACTATGTGTGAAAAGTGGTCCATAACGTAATGCTTCAAAGTGTGTTCATGCAAACATTGTCGGGTCTGCTTATGAACCTCTGCGCACAGCGTCTACAAATTGGGGCTGTACGAAGTCACCTCATCTTTACACAAAACTGTAAGCTGTCATCTGTGAGGCGCGAGCGGTGTTTGGTTTTACCATAGTTCATGGTGGAGAATGGCTGCTCCGGTGAGTTTTGCTCTCTGTAGCCGTTTGAATGGCAAACTATACTGATTAGCGGCGGCATAGGCACACTTAAAATTTCTTCAGAAATTTTCGCTTTCTAGTTTTAATTTAATGTTGCTTTCACTGTGTTTTTATTGTAGATTCGATCGGATTTACTATTTCCCTTGACAAGAAAATACCTTCAGGCAAGGCCATTATCATGAAACCTTGAAAAAGTCTTCTCACAGTTGAGGAGAATAACTTGAACTTGTTGCACTTCATTATGGCAGGCTGGAGCAAACTGTGAACAAACACACAGAGAGGGATGGATGGATGGATAGACGCATTATTTCAAGGGGAAAAAAAGGATAACTGCTAACATACCCCCACACCAACAGAGTGAATAGATCTCTCAAAGACTGTCTCATCTTCCGTCAAACATTTGCTAAGTGTACTGATACAGTATAGTCTTGCATGTAAATGGGACATTTACACATGAGCATAATGCACTATTCATCACGAGTCCTTTTTTATTTTGACTGCTCTGTCAACAGCAAAATTTTCTCGATTGAGTCCATTTGCAACAAACAAAAGTGAAAATACTGCATTTAAATTAACCCCACAGACCTCACATGGTAAATGCTGGCCATGTTTTTCTCCTTGAGTAATTATTCTGTTCAAATAGCATATATTTCTCTCCAGGCAGAGAGTGCTCGGGCTGAATGGATGCTGCGACTGCATAATGGTCCTCAGACGTTTGTTTCCTAGGCAACGTGGGGAGGGCATGTGGAAAGGGAGGTATAAAAACACTAGCAGCTCCTCTGTGAGTCTTACTCTGAGGTGAAGCGCTCACTCTAACACAGTGAGTATCGGAGAACTTGCCGCACAGTTCCTCTCCCTTTTTGCCATCTCTCTTTCTCGGCTCACTTGAAGGCTCAGCACTGCAAGTACCTGTTGGAGGATGATGCGGCCAAAAGATTTACGCCAGGGCTCTGGCACCAAGACCTTCCTCGATGCCATGCATGGCGGTAAAGTCCACCTTGCACGCTTCATCCTGGACGCACTGGATGGACGCATTATCAACTCGAAGACGGAGAACAGCCGCACCCCGCTCATGCATGCCGTCTGCCTGCAAGACCCTGGGACCAGGGCCAAGTTCACCCGGCTGCTGCTGGAAAAAGGGGCGGATGTCAACTGCCAGGATGAGGACGGTCGCACAGCCCTGAGCCATGCATGTGAAATGGGACACCTGGACGTGGTCAAACTTCTAGTTCAGTTCAATGCTGACCCTGATATCACTGATTCCTGGGGAAACAGTGCCCTCATGTATGCTGCATTTTCTGGGCAAAGCCAGGTTTTGGAGTTTCTGGTCAGGGCTTTCAAAAGACTGGGACTGAGGCTGGACAGGACCAATAATGCTGGCCACTCAGCCATTGAGGTTGCCAGCTTCTTTGGGCACAGTCAGTGCGTCCAGATTCTGAACTTTCCTTGCAGGAGAAGTGTTGCTACAGATGATCCACTTGTTGATGCGAGTACCACTCAGGAGGGTGAGTGCCGTCTGCCCCGCAGGCTCCCCAGGCAGGTTCTGGAGAGGTTCTCCAAACAGTTAAATAATGAAGACCAATTGCCTGGGGTATTTCAGAGACAGCTGAAAATTGGCGACAGCAATGGAGTGTGGAACCGTTTCCGATGTCCCAGGAGCCAATCTCAAGAGGAAAACCATCGCCACAGCTGGGCTCTGCCTCCTCAGCTTGAGAAAAGCCAAACTGAGGGGGATCACAGCATTCTCTTCGCAACCAAGCAGCTGCAAAACTGCCACTTTAGAGAGCTAAGGGGGACTAAAACACTGAACTCTTTTCCTGAGCCAAGCCAGAAAGATGTCAGCCGAGACACTGGACTCCCAGAGCAAGCACCAGCGAGTTTTCCTCTCTGGGGCAAAGCAAAGTCATTTAACCTGGACCTTCTGAGCAGCAGAAAGCAGTCCTATCAGGGTGATGTGCGTGACATGAGCCTGTCAGCCAGCAAATTAAAGAGAGCCTCACTGCAGGATGAGAGATGCCTGATAGATAAGATGGACTGTCATGGGAACACCCAGGGCTTGACAAACGATGCTGACAAAATTGTCTCTGTGCCAAAACCTCTTTTAAACAGCAAGAATCAGCCTGCACGAGTGCCAGAGGAGAATGTCAAATCTAAGAATGAAGAGGCTAATGATATGGCTTCACTGAGCAGACGAGAGCAGCAGAAAAGGGGCAGCTTTGGTGCGACTGCCAGACACAACAAGTTACTTCCTGCCAGGGGAGAAATTGAGTCAGGGAAGCTCCCCAACCGTACCCCGGGATTCACGGGCCTGGGGACCAGACTGCTACGGCGATTCACTGCACCCGAATTTATGAGGATGGTCATAGACTGCTCATCGGGCTCCTCGAATGGCAGGGGTCGGATGTCCCGCTCCGAAACCTTTCCTTTCTCGCACACGCACCAACAGGTCAACAGTCAGCCGAGCGTCGACAGCATCAGTGGAGTGAAGTGTGAGTTCGAAAGCTGCTCGTCTCAGTCCACCCTCGACTAGAAAGAGGACAATGTCTAACTGCAGAATTGGCTGGTAGTGGATGTTTTTTAACAGCATTTAAACTTCTGGTACTTGCTCGGCAGTAGCGCCTACATACTGAGAAAAGTAATGATTCCTCGCTTTTGTTGCAGCTTATTTGTTTTTCAATACCTGTCAATAAAAGTTGCATAAAGTGCAATTTTGCTAACCCATGTTTAAAATCCTTTACAAATGAACACGATTTCAGTCTGTGAGCTGCTGAAAATGAATATTTTCTTTCACATGCATAAGATTTATATGACCTGAAATCGAATGTATTTGATATTGCTTCTGTGTTTATAATAAAAAAAGAAGAAGAAATGTATTTCGCCTAAATATTCAGTCACCGTGCACTGTATGATTCATGCTCAACATGTAATAAACACTTTAAAAGACCGGCTCATTCATCCTGTACTATGCATGTGCGAAAAGGACTCAGAGTTACTTAAATGGATACCGCTTCAGTATGCATCATTTATTGATTTGTACAAAATTAAAATGTGTAATTCTCTTTTTCATGAATGCTTCACACAGAAATAGAAATACATGAAACATGTCAACATGTATCTGTGTCAGAATACAAAGACTATGTGCAAAGTGTTTCTCAGCAGGTCGACGTCCTGCAGCATCACATGCCAGGCCTGTGTGCTTTATCTAGGCAAACAAATGCAAATACAGTCACACACATCTTCAGGAGTAACACACGCGCACACACACACACACACACACACACATAAATCTTATGATCTTTAAATAGTCTGTCACAATACAAAGAGTTGAAGCGAACGCTGAAACCTCACACATTCATGCGCTTCCTCTCTCTCTCACACACACACGACAAAAAAAAACAACTACACATTTCAGTAAAGAAAAGTAACATTTTGAATTTGTTTCACATAATTTACTGCAGTGAATCAGCAGGTGTAAGATCCTAATATTCAGTATTTACATTATTAATTTATCTGCTCATGGTTCAAGTCCATACCTAATAATGAAACCTTATTTGCAACTTCACATCATACAAACGACCAACAATACCTTTTTGAAATAAAGAATAAACATAAAAAAGAGAAACATGGAATTGGTGGTTTTCCAGTAGCCCAATAGTAGCAGCTGGGGCTTTCATCTACCCATTTGTTATGCTAATAAAAGGAGAATTGTCTTTCACATCCCTGTTTCGTACATATTCAAGCATTCACATCAGGCCAGGTGTGCCTCCATTTGGCCATGCAAAGAGTGTGGATTGACAGATTGTTGTCCAGTTTCCACTACAGAGTGTGAGTGTGCAGAGGTAACTTTATCCCTGCCTAATAATGTCACAATGAGCTACTCTGGTTTGAGCCTAAACACCAGCTTAAAAACTTTACACAGCTAGCAATAATGCCCACTATGAACACTATATAGGATTTTTATAGTAGCACATGTACATATAGTCATGTGGAATATTGATTTTTGCTATCACTTTGATATGCACCACATTGTGCTGTGTTGAATCCCACTGAATGTTACAGGAAACCAATCGATAATCGGATCGCAGCGAGCTGAGAGGTGAGGGATCGCATGCTGCCTTTAACTCGCTCCTAAGATGCTTCTCTCATGCCCGAGACCATGCTGTGTCTGTCTACCAAACTTGCCGCCGTTACCCCGACGGGGTCTGCGCCTCTGGAGCTGATAGCCCATTGGCTTGGGAGCTGAAGTTGGACCCCAGTTGCTTGTCCTCTTCTGAGGCCTGGAAGGGTCATACTGAAGGTGGGTGTTGGGGGACCAGGAGCCCTGTGGGGTCAGCAGCGGGACATGCGCTTGCGGTATTGCTCCACCAGTGGGACCAGGCACTGAGGTGAGCCGCTCTGCAGCAGGAAGGGGTGCTCCAACAAGTCGATGGCGCTGGCTCTCTCTAGGGGGTCTCGAGTCAGCATACGGTCCAGGAAGTCTTTAAGAACTGGAGAGACCTGCACCAGGAAGAAATACAAACAACCTTTATTTGTCACATAAACAATCATACAGAGTACAACATGTAGTGAAATGCTTGCGTCTGAGCTGCGCACAGGTGTAGCTGCGCCATTCCAGGGCTTGGTTTTTAGCATGGGGGGTCTAGACAGGACAGTTACTGGGTCGAGCTTGCAACTCCAAAGGTGTGTAGGCCTACCACTACGCTATCCAGCTGCTGTATAGGAACATAATAGGTACGTATAAGTACATAATATAGTTGTACTCCAATAAATCATTGCAGTGATATGGTCGTGTAATTGTGTTGCATCCAGCATTTGCCGAGACACTTCAGTCTGGACCATCAATGCTGCTAGCTTGCGTTCGTCTGTTCTCGTACCTGACTGGCGTTTCGAACAGTAGGAGCTGGCTCATCCCTCAGCCTCTTCATCGCTGCTACAGGGGTTTCACTGAAGTATGGCGGCTCTCCATCCACCATCTCAACCACCATGATGCCCATCGACCATATATCGACCTGGAAATAAACCACGACACAGGAAAAAAAGTGTCTAACAGGTCTCATACTATTGCACAGATTGCCTCTGTTGGCAATCAGTGCTACACTAGTGGTATTCATGCAAACTGAATGTGTGCCTCCTCACTTCAGTGCCATATGGCGACTTGGATATGACCTCAGGCGCCATCCAATAAGGTGTCCCCACTAGAGACTTCCTCTTAGGGATGTCCTTACTGATCTGTGCACAGAAGCCAAAGTCTGAAAGCTTGACCTGTGAGGAAAAAAACGCTTTCCTTAATTTTAATCAAGAAAGCAAAAAGAAAAAGAAAGAAGGAGACAGAAAGAAAGAAACATTTCATACCCTTCCGTCTAACGTAAGTAGTATAGAGTCACTTTTGATGTCTCTGTGAATGACTCCCTGTGAATGGAGATAAGCCAGGGCTTGCAGCACAGCTTCACACACTGTAGCAATCTGCTCTTCACTCAGCCTGCAGCACAACACACAGAAACACACAGATTTTACATGAATTTCACACTTTTACACTACTAGTTATGACGAATCAACAGGACTTAAAGTTGAATTTCATGAATCACCGCACATTAAAGGCAACGATAAAGTAGGCAAGGTTCAAAACAACAACTCCCACGTAGCACAGTGACGAATGAAGCACGCCCGTTCTGCCGCGATGCTAATGTGCCTTTAATATTTTTTCAAGTGCAGCATAAACAGTTAGAGTCGAGCAGCAAAAAGACATTTCACAGAAAACACCAGGTAACAATTACTTTACAGAGCAAGGTTCCTCCCACACACAACAACTATAGGTTAAAAACTGTCTAAAACTATATAAGATAAAATGATTAAAACTGAGTGGATTTTTAAAATAATCTGACATCATAGTTCAGCCTGGAGAAACAGCATACACAAAGGACTCTTGATCTTGATTGTTGTGTCAATATCCTGATTATTTTAGGCTTAGACCAGCAGTGGCAGTGACAGCTGGCTCACTTTATATATCATTTGGTATGAGAGGAAAATTTCCATCCCTTTGAGTCAAACAATCTAACCCTGAGGTCACCCTATGGAGACTGAGCCAGCCATCTGTTAGTAATATAAACCATATTGACAGCTCAAACAAACACACCCTGATAAATTTCAGCTCCCTGCTGCTGGTCAATATGTTTTCTCCCTTTTTGATGTATGTCGTAGCATCAGGGGATCAAATGTCTACCCAAAATCAGCCTTCCGTGTGGCATTTAAACACACACAAATTCAATTATTTTACTGTATTATTATTTTTCTCTGGAGGAAAGCAGCAGACGTGGCGTGCACGAGAAGACTTGATGACAGTTTTGCACTCCTGGGAGGAACATCGATTACCCACCAGTTGATACCACACTACCCTCTTGTGGCTGATTTAGTTATTAAAAAATATAAGTTCCATATGGAATCAATGAAATACAGTTTTTTGTTGTTGTTGTTTTGTTTTGTTTTTCTTCTGTGGATATTTAATGGCGTTCTCACCTGGTTTCAGAAACAATGTTAGTCAGTGCTCCACCCTGCAAGTACTCCATGATGACCCACAGCTCTTCCTCCACCAGAGCAGACTTAAACATCTCCACCACATTTCTGTGCTGATAGTCCCTCATGATGACCACCTGCAACACAAAACATTATTTGGTGGTATAATCTTTAGAAATATAACAAACAATGTCGCCACTTATTGGTTCTCCAGCAGTAAAGATGACTGCTGCTCAGTCATTGGAATTCACTGCCAAGCAGAAATATAGTTCATTTAAACTCCATGAAGATTACAAAGATGATGACATCAGTGCTACTCTTTCAGACTGGAAAATACCTCCAAATGATAGATGTGCATAAAAATATTGGACTCTATAAAGGCATACTCTGTGTCAGCTGCCTTTTGGAAGCCTCTTGGTTTTGTCAGAAATGATCATATTTGAATACAAGTGATCACTTAACCTTAATAAGCCATTGGATGTGTCACCCAGAATCAGATACCAGTTAGTGATAAGTAATACTAATAAAATATTAGACTTGTTTGTTTGTTTTTTAATTGCATTTGACAGCACGGCAAGCCAAAGCTGTCAGATAACTGCATTAAAAATGTTCAAACGTTGCTATGAAAGGCAAAATTAACTCTAGAGACCGACTCTGTTTTTTTCTTGTACCAGGCTGTAAACACTTCCCTAAAGCTGTGTTAACATAGGGATTAACTCACTTAAAGTGCTTTTTTTAGCACTTAAAATGAAGCAACTGCCTTCTCTTTTATGCCCTGATATCACTAAACTGCTTTCCCACAGGCTAAACAACAAAGATTAGAGATATGTTGCTGTAAATGACTCTCGGTACATTTTAGAGTTATTTGCATTTGTATGTTGGGTTATTTTTTTTGTACCTCATTAAAGAGTAGCTCTCGCCTCTGCTGCCGCCGCAGGTCCATCATCTTCACCGCCACTTGCCGGCCGCTGTGCTTCTCTGTTGCGATACACACCACTCCTGTGGAGCCCTCTCCGATCTTCACAAAGTTCTCCAGATAAGAGCGGGGATCGCCTTTGTCCACCACCATCTGCAGGGCCGCCTTGAACTGTTCATGTGTCACCTTAGGTGGGTCGGGTGGCGGTCTGGGTGAGGGGTGTTGCGGGGGTCTGAAGGCAGGGGAGCAGGTGCCTGGAGGACTGGTGGCTAATGAGCCTGTAGGTGAAGGTCGAGGTTGGGAAGGGCTGTCTTGTCTGGGATAGGGAGGGTTGGGGCATCCGGAGTGTCTGAGAAAGGGGTCTGGTCCACTGGGTCTCAGTCCCATATTAGGAGACAGACCCAAGGTGTAGCTGGCTGAGGAGCGAACAGTCCGCTGGGGTCTGACGCCTCCCACAAGAGGACTGCTGGTGCCGGTGGGCAGGAAACCAGAGTGGTACCTCACTGCTGATTCTCCCTGCACAATAACACAGAAAAATGGGGTGAGGAAAATTAAGAGAGAACTGAAAGGCAGTTGGCCACCTGCCTGAGGTTCTTGACCCACTTTAAAACTAAATGTAAATCAAGTTCTTCACTTTCCCTCCTTTTCCACTTCACCTGATATGACTGATGTGTTGTTTTATGGACCCAAGTGTCCTGCAAAGATCTTGCCAAACACATCTTCTTTCAACATTTACAACTCTACTGGCAGTAGAGTTGTAAATGTTGAAAGAAGATGGTGCCAGTAGACTACTGGCACCATGAACCCACTTTCATTATTTTTAAGTCTAGAACTAAACCAAAGATTCAAACTCAGAACTTTGATCCTCTTTAGTGAAAAAGCCAATCAATAAGCTGCTTCACTAAAGTTCCACAACCTAAGCATTAACATGATCCGTGATGGTTTTTTGACAGCAAAATATAACTTTATTTAATGTATTCAGAGCTCATGCAAGAAACATGCTGAGTAGTTAAAAAATGATGTACATAGGATTAGAAATATGCATATATTGTGTATTCTATAAATAATGTATTATCGGTACACTTAATCGCTGCAAAGGCTTACTTTCAGGTCATAGGAGGAGAACGGCCTGCCAGGGCTGTTCTGTTGGTGCATGTATATTGGTATATTGGGTCGGAGTTCTGTGGTGACTGTGCCTTGATCTCCCTGGGGTGGCTGTACCGTCATAGCAGGGCTGTAGAAACAAGCTACAGGCCTTTGATTTGGTGGCATT
The DNA here is from genome assembly GCF_041146795.1 of Maylandia zebra. NCBI lineage: Eukaryota > Metazoa > Chordata > Actinopteri > Cichliformes > Cichlidae > Maylandia > Maylandia zebra. The sequence goes on along the minus strand of NC_135185.1, from coordinate 31,359,702 downwards.
CCCCTTGACAGCTGGAAATCTCTCTTCCATATCACTCTCTCCTGAGGACTACCCATATCACTACTCATATAAGCCCCGTGACTTGGCATCTGGATGTTCTGGGACTGAGCAGGATGTGATGGGCCCTCGAGAGAGCTGACCCCGACTTCATAGGTGGACGTGGCCTTGGGCAAAATCCCATTAGGTTGCAGAGTGATACTCTTCTTCATGCCCAAGTAGGGGGTATTGGTCTCACTGTGGATGTTCCTGGCCCTATTCCTCCACTGTTCCTGGCCCGCATCCTCCTCATCGTCATCATCCTCCTGGGTCAGACCCTCATACTGGTAAGTGTCTCCCTCGTTCACTTCCCCCAACCTTCCCAGAGACTGGGCTCTCTTCCTGGCTGAAGGGCTGCTCTTCCGCAAAGAGTTGGAACTGGTCACAGACAGACGGCTCATGTCATTGATCATGGCTGCGATGTAGTCTCCGTGTCCGATCATGCTCCCACGCACAATGGTCTGAAAGGAGAGAAGCATTTATCTGTATCACATCCTGCAAGCCATGATTGCATTACAGAAGGATTTTGGACAGAGAGGAATGAGGGTGACATAATCATCGCTCAAAGGCGAGTTAAATTTAGACTTGGGAATCTGTAAAGGACATCTTTGTCATTCTACAAAGACGGTGACTTGAATTTATTTTCCCCAGTGGCCGATTCTGACAATACACCAACAAATATACTTCACAAGCGAAACACAAAGAAAGAGCCTTTACAACTGCTCACATGCTTTCAGATTGTCGAGATAACCGCTCATGAACTTTCTCGTGGTATGCACAACTGGCAGGCAACCAAAGGCAAATGGCCTAAGCTTGCCCTGACATAAAATCATCAGACAATCTTTAGATGTTTTGCCAGAACAGAATGGATGTAACACTGACTGCATGGTGGTTTAGTAGTCGTACTCAGGGTAGAGTCATGTTCAGTTATACTCTACTGCCTCTCCCATTTCTCTGGCTCAATGCCATTACATCAGCACAGGGGGGGTAGAGGTCAGATGACATCTCACCTACTGTAGCACCTCGCTGTGAGGAGGGAATGGCAGGTGATAATAGCCTCTGTGCAATTTCACATGCTTTTTAAAAATGAAACTGTCTTCTCATCATGTAGAAATAATCTGAAACATGCTGAATCTTTAATTTTCTATTTTTAGCTTTTAGGATTTTCTGTGTTTCTGATGACACTAAACCCATGCTGACTGACCCGAGTGACCTAAATGCTGGAATGACTGTTCTCATATTTCACAGCACTAATAACAATCACGTCATAGACTTAACGAAATGTTCGTGGGTTTTTTATTTTCTGGAGGAGCCATAAAAAGCGTCAACGGTGTGTTCAATGAAGCACAGAAATCCTGAGATTTGCAGGCTTTATCACTCACTGGCAATTCCTTTGCTGTACCTGCACTTTTTAGCCCTTCTGCTTGACATCTCTGGGAAGGCACCATGGACTATTATTAATTGCCTGCGTGGAGTAATAAATCTTGTGGCCCCTATGAGTATTCAACATTGTACAGTCAGTGTACACAGCAGGGTCATTAGCTCAGCCACATGATAGATAAGAAAGCAAAAAGATGGGGAGGGGAGAGAGCTCTCCACGTTGCCATCCGAGGATTGTGGCATTTTCTGTGACAGCGCTCACAAATACTTTTGCACTGACGCAACCAGCACATATTTCTCTGTGAATGAAGCTCATTACAACTTAATGGGAATCAACGCCGTGCACCATTCATTAGTAGTCACCTCAGGGTAAGGACAGAGAATCAATAAAGGGCTAAATAGCTTACCTTCTTTGGTCTCAACTCCACCTCTGTGATCCTGGAAGGGTCCACCATGGGTTTGGGCCTTCGCAGGTTCTCTATCAGGCTTTGCCACTGTGTCGGCAGGCCCACAAAGCAGCCGCGCTTAGCATCAAAAGAGGTGTGAACTCGGTGCTCAAAATTCTTGGGGGCTGATATCTCAGGCCTCTTCTTTTTCTTTTTGCGAAACATCTTTAGGTTCAGAGGGGTAGCAGCCTGTCTGCTTCAAAATGTCCCTGTAGAAAAAAGGTAATCGTCTTTAAAGAAGTTGCGCCAAACATCACATTCAGCACAAATTTAAGTAACTGTAAACCAGACATTTGAATACAAACAAAACTCATGTGCCACAATGATTAAAGAGTTGTTGCTGCTCTCATTTGCCCACTACTCCAGGTTCATTTAAATAAAATGTGCCAACAAATGATTCTTCCACATGAGAGAATATATATATTTAAATGGCTTATCCAATAGCTGTGCCTGGGACGTGGATGTCCCACACTGCCTTGCTGGCTGTCACAAGCTTGCGCCACAGAGAAGAGCTCCAAGGACAGCGAATGGATTTGTAAGCACATGTGTAATGAAGGATATCTGGTCAATTAAGGCTTATTCATTCTCTGTGCCCTTTTACTGATGAGCACGAGGCTGGGCTGGCCAGCACCCACAGGCTTTCAGTGCATTAGCAGAATAAGTACAACACACATTCATGCACACACATATATACAGACATAAATATACTCTGGCAGGCTATCCTTCAAAGCCTTTTTATAACCGTTTTCATATCCCATCCTAATTAGTAGCTTGTGTGCCCTTGATTGCAGGGAGGGCAACTACTTAATCTTCAGATGGATGGTCCTGTATTTCTTGAGCCACTAACTCGGGTTTACTGTATATGCAGCTTTATTTTCCATTCAAGTGGGGGGGGGGGGAATAATTAAATGCATTACATCTCATTTCCTCGGCTGCACAGCTGTAAGGGGAGATAATCACTCACATTTAAGTCACTTGATTGGAATTAATACTTTTTTTTAAAAAAATAGCTCACAGCACGGAAGCCGTCTCAGCTAGCCATGTGAGGGGGATGCCAGTGCCGGTCTGCTGCTTAGTCCACTACATCCGTCCTGATTTAAGTATTTGTTAACTCTAGCTTTGTGCTGGACATGCTAAAAGCTTTATATTGCTTTGTACAGACCCTACAATAATTGGGAGAAAACCCGAACAAGGAGACGACCCCCTATGAGCAAGTGCTTTGGTGACGGAGGGAAGGAAATACTCCATTTTAACAGGAAGAAACCTCCAGCAGACCCAGGCTCAGGGAGGGGCAGTGGTGCTGCTTTGAATGGGTCTTAGTTAAGACAGTGAGGGATCTCCTAGGCCTTAACTAATCTGGACCTCTTATCCTAGTTTGTAGTGTCTGTGCCTTTTGTAGCATTAATTAATGCATAGTCTGAAGCAATAATACCACGTCCAAGAAGTCTGTGCTCCAACTTTGGTGAGGGAAATTCTATTCTTTACATGTATGTGGTCTGCGGACGCAACTTGCTAGCCAAACTTGCTAACATTAGGTTATGGTTTGTGCTTAGTTCTGTCTCCAAAAAATACAAAACATTAAAATCAAGGCTTCAAAATGTAAGAACAAAAAATGGGTATATATGGGTATGTCCATATTGTATTTATCTTTCAAGCCGCGTGTGCAAATGACCAAATGTTGACATGCTAAACTAAGATAGCTAATACAGCAACACTCTACTGCCATAGCAGGCTAACTTGACCTGTCAAGCTCAAAGCACTTCTGTGGCCAACTAAATGCTCACAGAACTTTTGTTTGTTTTTGCAAAAAGTCACCCTGAAATTAATAGCCAATGCAGAGGCCTACACGGTACCCTGAGAGGATCAGATACTATCTCCCATCATGCACTGTGAAATAGTGGGAGCTGAGAAAATTAGTTTTTCAGCCCTCTGCAAACCAGCAGGCGATCACACTGGCAGCCTTTCCTCTTTCCACCTCCGCCCTCGGATCAGCATGGCTCTAATCGGCATCAATGACGCCTGTTAAGAGATGTATTGGTAACTAACCCACGCCACACGTCCTGCTGCATCACTGCAAGGTAAAAGTAAGTCAGGCCCGCTGGTCGCATCAGCTAAACCTCCACTTCATTACAGGAAGGGAGCGGTAGGATGAAATAGGTGGGAAGGAGGGGGCGCAGAAGGACTGCTAGAATAGACGTGACACTCGCCAAGGATAATTCAATCACAAGGCTAATATGCTAAGTGTTGCATAAACGCATCACTCTGTGCTCTCCCTATGTACATAATGTGATGCTGGGAAGGACTTTAATTCTATCTGACAGGGACATTATGATGTGAGGGCTCTCAGAAGGTGGGGTGAGAGGAGTCGGGGCCAAGATTACAGTCAAAAGTGGATATATTAGTGAGACAGGGACCCAGTTTCTTTCCTGGAGACACAGAAAGGCTTTTAAGTGCCAGTTGTGGCCCCTTTTGAATAAAAAATGCCTGCAAAAAAAACACAAGCTGCAAAAATAGAAGATTGTGATCGCTGTCGTTTTTTTTCTTTTTGCACTGCATGAGAGGCTGTCTGCTTAGATAGCTGTTAAAGATGCCGATGCTGGCATTGCCCGAACAAATATTTACACATTTACGCTCACGTATTCTCTTATAAGCATACCAATCAATATTCGCTTGAGTAAAATGCAAACTGCTACAGTACCATTGCAAAAAGAGCAGCTGGTTTTTATGATACTTCATCAAGTTGCATCAGTTCAAAACAGCAGAGAACAGAATATATCACAGTATTCATTATTCATACTTGACCACTGTTCCCCTCTGCAGACTCTGGAAATACAAACTAACCACTGTGGTATTAGACACAAGAAGAAACACACATGCATACTTGATTCATTCCTGGGCAGAATGAATTTAAAAAGTTGATACAATTATTGATTTACAAGCTTTAATCATATGCGACTGGCCTTAGATTGACCTCTCAGACTCTGCCGGGCTTATGACAGTCCTGACAGCAATATGCTATTGATTTCTAAGCCCTAAAATATGTTTCCACAGAGCTTGACTTGCACAGTCCACCATCTCTTTCCAGTCACATCCCTCAAAACTGCAGGGACTTGACCCTATGCCTGAGTGGCTTTTCTTGAATCTATCAATGTGCTGATGCAAAACTCCGCCAGCTGCTGTCACAGACATGAAAGGAGAGCCAGGATGAGGTCACTCTTAAAATTGTGCAACATGAGGTGTTTTTCATCTTCACAACTTAATGCAGGAGCAACAAATTAAACAAGTCCAAACGCGTGACCTAAAAAAAAAAGCCTCACAAATCCCATCACTGAGAAATAAGATCTCATACACTGGAACTCAGCAGAAATCTGTTTGCAATAAGTATTTCTGAAGTCTAACTAAACATAAACCTTGAAAGAAAGACTCCACAGCCTGCACATTCTCTAACGCATGCAAAATACACTTATTTTTCTGCAGAAAGTAACCACTCAATCCCTTTCCCAATCCACGCTCAAATTAATATCCAATCATAGCCTTACCCCTGACTGGATGGAACTTCTTCACCTGGCAGAGTGGCTTGGCCTCTCATACCATCCAGAAATTCAACCGAGCAATCCATATGTGCCCCACAGACAACATGACAAAAGAAGAGAGAGCATGCTTTCCTTCCTCTCATGTTCAGATCACCCCAAGCAGGAGTTCCGGTTGAGTGGGGGGGGATCGAGAGATAAGAGAGATATTGGATTTGCTCGATGTTAGTGCTCCCAGCTCTGTTAAATGATTTTTTTTCCCTATTTGCCCTGATTTCTGCTTCTATCTTTTTGTTGGCGTGCATGCAAAAAAATGTAATGAGTGTGCAGGTGACTGTGCTTGCAGGATTAGTGGTGTTCAGTCCCTCACTGATCTAATTTTAGGACGCATCGTTCCCCCCCGCCTCTCCCGCACTAGATGGATGTTTATTTTGTACGGGATTCATGTCAAATGGTGAAGTGAGGGTGTGAGACGATGGAGATGAGGTAATCCTGTTTTTGTACTTGTCAATGCATGTATAAGCATAATCCAGCTATACTGAATTACAGGAGGGGGGTTACATCTATTTCATAATAGTATAGATAGCATCAAGGTCTTAAATGGTGCTTTTGGAATCTACAGTGCAGTGTAGAGCGCTTAGAGATTGCTCTTCTATCAGCTTCATTATGATGACCGTTTTGCCCTTTGAGTGTAATGAGACTGCCTCTCGAGGGGGCGGTGGGGGATCTTGGATGGTCATCTTTTCCCTGTGCTTTGTAAAACACATACACATGCACTTACACACACACCGTCTGAGGGCATAAAAGGTACAAGGCGCCGGACGTGACTGGACAGTACAATAGCAGTGTTTATGATTTACGTTGATGTCTTTCTCTTTGAAGTCACCTCTGCAAAGATGGAAGGACTTTCAATAAGACTTTACATGTGATGTAATAAGCTGCATTCAACGACACGGAATAACAAGACGCTAGCACTCTGATACATCATGCATGACAAAGCACTCAGAATATAAGAAATGCTGGAGAATGTCGGCATGAATCTATTAGGTCCATAAAGTCATTCTTTGCACAAATGTGGCTTTGGTTGATTGCACAGTTTTGTTTCTTCAGGCATGCTAGCTGCACTGCACTGGAGATGACATTGTTGGGGTGTCAGTCTAACACTAGCAGTTGAACAGACCAAAATAGCTACTGTGCAATGATTATTCAAAGATGGTTAAACTTTGGTGACGTCTTGACTTTTTCTTTTGTGCAACCAGCAAGCCATCAATTCTGTGGAATACCTACATACATGAACTAAAACAGTAATAATGATAATAACAATAATAACATCTCCGTATAAAGTAGAATGCGGGTTCAAAAGTATCAGTCGATTGTCGGGTTTATAGGCTCACATTTGCCAATGTCCTCATTGCTATTTCCTCCATAAAGAAAAGCATCACATCTTTTCATAGTCACTCCCTTATTTTTGGTTCCTTGAGGAACAGACCACTTGTGCTTTTAGCACCTTTGGACTCTCCCAGCCGAAAGAAGGGTGCTAGGTCTGACGTGTGGACAAAGATCCTGGATCAGTATTCGGCGACCCTCTGTAACCTCAGGCTGCTGCTTGAGTTGCTGTGAATTTTAAATGCGTCCCCTGTGTAACGTAAGCACTTACAGTTGATGGTGGAATAACTAAGAGGGAAGAAATCACATGAACTAACTTGGTCGTGTATCTTGTTAGATAACCCCCCCCCCACACACACACACACACACACACACACACACACACACACACACACACACACACTGTTTGTAAAGGAAGACTCCATAGCTAGGTGCTTGATTTTATACACCTGTGGTAAGACTATAAACACCTGAATTGTTTATTGCTTACACTCACTGAACATTTACTTGAAGACAAGATCAAATTGACACTGCGTCTAATAAGTCTAATAAGTCGGTGTGCCTGGGACATTGTCTGAAGTTTCTCTTTCTCAAATGTAGCTCACATGTAGCATGCAACAAGAGACTGTCAGCTTTAAATGCATTCTGGCTAGCACCCTAGTAGTGTTGCACACTTAACTTAATCTTAAACTCTGTCAGGACTTTGGCTTCCCACAGTTAAATGAGCTCGATAGACTGATGTCTAATATGAGTGCTTCACTTATCATGCTAAGAATGCTAAGAAAATCAGCAAGCGCTAAATCAGATCCTGACCACAAGCCTTGTGCCAATCACAAGTGACTGTTCTCTGCACCATACATTTTTCCTGGGCTGGTCTGGATGAGTAATCCTATTTTAAAAGACATATAAAGAACTAAATTGAAATGTCTGGGACAGGAGAAGGTGAGAGCTATCCCTTGAAGTGGAACATCCATTATTATTTGGAAAAACCTTGAATTTAGCACAAGTGATGTTAACTGAAAAGAAATCATATGAACAGAAACCTATGGACTGTGTCTGCACCGCAAACCAACACAGCTGATTTATTCAACTGCCTGAAAAAACTGCAGCACCATTAATGCATGAAAGCCCAAGGAAAACAGTGTAATGCCTGCTAACCTGTATCATCCAGATTCAACTTAAACGTCGATAAAAAGTAGCCTATTCGGCGTGTCAGCATATACATCCAGCTCCCAAAGACGCACCGAAATCACCAAAGCAATCACATTCAATTTTGCCAAAGACATGTTTCTAATAAATATTGTGAGTAAAACATAATGGGCATAAGATATGTCAGCTGTCATAAAATTATTTTTTACAAAGTGGGAAAGGGGGTCGAGGAGAGGGATATTACAGCTGCCAAGAAGGTTTTATTAAATCATGTCAATTAGCTAAATGAATGGAGTAAAAGATGTTATGTTATTTTTCTGCAAAGATTAATTTCTGAAGATTGATGTAAAGGAGTGTAGCACACTGTAAAGGTGAAAGCAGTACCGTGTTTAATTTCGCTACTAGCTGTTGTCTTTAGGCTAATAAGGCTGCAGGCAGAATGCACATAGTGGCTCCGTTTGTTTATTTCTGAGGTAATATGCAGAATTTCTCCTTTCCTTTTCTTTGGGATTGCTTGAAGAGTAAGTATGATTTCCCTGAACCAACATTTTCTTTGGATGACTAAAGATATATTGTGCGGATATATAGTGCCAGTTTTCAAACAGCAACTTTCTCAGTCCTTGATGTAGCTGTAACTCTGATAAAAGCTCCACTCAGGGCTAAGGACATAATGTAGAGCATACCCAAGGGCACGTGAAGGACTAGTTTTTGTCTAAAGTTTAATAGCAGCAGTGGACAAAAAGAGTAAGCTTGCACAGAGTGTGGCCAAAATGTATGCACAGACAAACTTGATAAAGTACTCGTGGTGTTGGCATTGCTCCTGTTAAAGGTGTCTTCAGGACCAACTTTTGCCATGTTGACACGCAAACTGACAGGAGGACCCACAAGGTAAAACACATAATGAATACAGTCTTGCAGCTGATAAATATTAAGTGTTCATACCCTTGATGATTATAAAACCGATACAAATATATGAAAGCGTAAAGAAAATGTGGCTGCAAAGGTTGCAAAGTGTCAGAGTAGACCCTTATGTAACCATGGACGTATAGGTTCCTGGTTAGATAGTCAACTGTATCCATATTGTGCTTTCACTTTTCAGTTTATAAAATGAGATATTAAGCATGGATGACCCACATTTACACAGGGAGTTCATTCATAGTGACATATCTTGGGGTCTTTCAAATGTCACATAACTCGCAGCGATGCGTCATATGCCGGCTTTCACTCAAATCTCTGGATGAAGTCGTGCAAGTCTAAAATGGTAGAAGTCACTGAAGATTCTGAGAAAGTGAACGATCAAAAATGCTCATCTGTCATTTCCTCATGCTCGGCGTGAGTAAGGAAAAGGCCCGAGGATTGGAAGTACGCAGAAAAAAACAGTGTCAGTGCCCAACAATGTGGGCTGTCAGTTCCTTTAAGAGCAGAAATCTGCGCAGGAGGGAACACTTGTCCTGTGTTAAGATTGACAGGAGGAAACCAAAAATGAGAGGTCAAGACGGGAGCAGTAAGAGTGGGGGAGGAAAGGAGAGTCCAGACACTCAGCTGCGGTGACAGAAAAAAAAAGAGAAGATGGATAAATCTAGGATGGAGGACAGAGAGAGGAAAAAAATACTGAAGGGGATGGCTGTAGATTTGAAGCTGTTGGCGAAAATTAGCATAGACATAGACGTTTTTGTCAAACTTTTTGAAAAGTAATGATGCTGAGAGGAGCTCTCTTTCAGTTCTGAAGATGCAAACTGTTTTCTCCATCATCTTTTCTGCAGTAAACAAGCCTCAGAGGGGCTCTGAGGACAGGACAGTTGCATCAACACAGCACGTACATCATTCTGTCACCTGACATAATGGCACTGATTCTCACGGATAAGAAAATGGACAAGAAAACTAGTTTGCTCTGCCCTGCAGCGAACAGTGTGGACATTACTGCGCAGTAAAAGCTGTGGTCTCTATCTGCTCCAAACACCTTAATCTAATGACACTGTAAAAACAACGCTTCTGATGTCCTGCAGGATTTTATGGGACGTTATCTGGATGCTGACACATCAGTAGAACACCACAGACTGTCACGTCAGGAAATATGCATCAATATGTATACTAAGGACTAGAGGCAGGAGAGAAAGAAAATGCAGCAGTGACCAACACTCTGTTTAATGAAAGATCCTCTTGGCTCTCACAAGTGCTTTGAACAATTTGACGCTGTGCTGATAGAAACGTATGATCAGGCTGGACCAATGGTATGAGCCCAACTTTTCTCTCCTGGGTCTAATTTATTGATGCACTGGGACTCGGCGCATGCTTTACTGTATGCGCATGTGCTTATGAAGGCTTTGATTTATATTTTTTCCCAGCCAAGGCCTCAGCGTGTCTCTCCAAGGGACAAAGCACAGGCCATTTTTAACCTCAGATTCCTTTATGGTATCAATCTGCACCAACTCTGCTGTCCCTCTCTGTCACCCAGCATGGGTGCTGTTTCAGCCTAGAGAGAGGGGGGGGACTCATGTCATGCTGTCCTAATTTGGACTCTGAGGATTTTTTAATCCGCGGTGCTTGACATCTCGTGGCCAGTAGCTACACTAAGCTGGTAAATGCACAGCTCCCCCGCCTTCACCAGCATGAACATGTCACAGTCGCTCCTGAAAACAATCGTGAGCCCAGCATGGGTCGCTGGGGCATCGCAACAGCACCTGCGTGCCGTGATCAAGTGTGTGAGAGGTCCGTATCACTTGCTGTCCTGTCGGCGTCCTGAAGCGCGTGTTCAAGTCTGTTTGTTTTACTGTGAGCCTGTAAACCCGCACGATGAGCAACACACAACAAACACCAAAATATAGACTTTATAGAAGAGCGCACATCACCCCGAGTGAAGCAGAAGTCCAGCTGTGCGTGTGTGTTTATGTGCATTTGTGTGTGTGTGTGAACCAAAGAGACCTTCTCTGTCACATCCCCTACCCTTTGGCTGCTCTTCCTCTTCCTCTGTGAATATCAATGAATGACCTGAGACACAAACAAGAGCTTTTTTTTTACTTGCAGAGCCTCAGTTACATATCAACAGACTAAAAATAAAAATGTTAAAAAGCCCATACATTTCAATCAGTACTAAACTTATGAGCAAATCGCCCTGTATGTGCACAGATGTCGTCTCAACTCACACATGGAAGCATTAACAGTAGCATTGTTATTATTATTTCTTTTTTTAGTAGCAAGCGTGAGAAGTGCTGCGACAGCATCATTGACAATGAGTGCACTGGCAATGCTAAGTGGGCTAAAACAAACAATCTATACACTTCTTTAAAACACCTTCACCTTAGATTGATTTCCACAGAGGACTTAGCATCTAATAGCAGTCTAATAGAGAGACTTTACAAATCTATTTTTTCCAGTGTACTGACCAGATTTCTTATTTCTTAATGTGCTCAAACATCGCATCCCACGTTCATGCAACCCCTCGTACAATAGGTTTTCTTTATGCTAGGAAAAGACATCACGTGTGAGTCTCCTTTATCGTGTCTATTCTTTCCACAGCATCCATCTACTGAAGTATGTATATATGTGCAGTAGTAGAAGCTTCCACTGATACAACTAAAAAATATCACCTGAATTCACATTGGTAAAAACAGGAAGCATCTGTGTCCAGAGTACTCATAATAATCATCCTAGATTTATCAAGTGTGATCCATCTTGAGAGTGCTGAATCCTTTTTTGTGAAATCGGGGTTGAGGACAGAAGAGACAGGAGGAGGAGACGATGTTGGGATTTTAAGGAGGAGGGTGAGCAGAAGGTGAAGGCTCCTCTTTTGAGATGCAGTCCATCACTGAATACATCCTGCAGACCTCTCAGTATCCCCCCTCCCCACCACCACCACCACATCTGCACCTGGCTGCACTGGCCTTTGCTCCACATCCTCTTTCTCTTCCTCCACCACGACTGATACCTACCGATGGCATACACTAGCCTGCTCTTTATTAATGACGTTAAGCCTCTTTTTTTTTGTCCCCCACCCCACTTTACCCCACTCTCCTCGCTGTGAAGAGAGAAGATGGGACTCTGGAGGGATAAAATCATTGTTAGAGAAAGACACCAAAAAATATCAGTCATCCCCCCTTACCTTGCTGTCCAGTGAAGAGGAGAGCCTCTCTCCTCCAGGAAGGTTTGGAAGCGAGTGTGCACATACACTCACATCCACTATTATGCGCCGCTCACTCACATTCACACACACATTTACGCTCGCACACAGACCTACACGCTCTCAAGCTCATGCACACAACGGCGAGGAGGGATGGCTCTCAAGCGAGAGCACACTGCAGGCTGCCGCTTGCCTGGGAAAGCCTGATGCGTTCCTCCCTCCGGGCAGAAACACACACTGCCATCTCAAAGGCTCTTTGTTGGGGCCGATTCATCCCCAGTTCTGTGGCTGAGTGCTGATTCGTGTACCGGTGCCTGCTCCCGGGGACGAGGGGGTGTCCGTACAATAGATAGACAAAGCCATGAAAAAGAAAAGCAGCATCCAGGAGGAGAGGAATATCACAGCACCATGTAGCTCCTTCCATCCACCCCCCTTTTCTCTCCTTCTCCTTCTCAGGCTCGCTGTCTTTCTCCTACAGACACACACACTCCCTCCCACCTCCCTTTCTCTCTTACTCTCTTCCTCCTCCTCCTCTCTCTGCCTCTCTCTTTATCACTTCCCTCCTTCTCTGCCTCCTCCCACTCCCTCACTGGGCTGCAAAAGAACTGATAGCAGCATGTGCCTGCGCCCGTGTGCCGGTTTCCAGTGACTGTAAGGAGAGGAGAGCTCTTCAACACCTCATCACCTGGGATACCTTTCATCCCCCACCCTCTCCTCTCCCCTCCCCACCCACCATCTCTCTGCCTCTCTGTCTCCTTTGCACGTAATGTGGGTGACACGAGAACGCGAGGGTGCTGACTTCACCCGGTGCACTGCTGTTCACTCAAATGTATTATCCATGAAATGACATGGTCAGGGAGATGGCAGATGGCAGAGGAGGGGTTGCTGTACCGATGCTTGTAAAAAGGGGTGTGGGACTATCCTTGTAGAGGGGCTAGATCCTCATCCTCACACTGTCTTTTGAGTCTATCGTGACCCAGAAAAAACCCCAAAATCATTGCAAGTGAGGGGACACTGAAACTGAAGTTACAGCCACACTCCTGCCTCTGATCCGGCATCATTATTTGAGCGAAACATTTCCCCTCTCCATTTACCACAATCATTTCCTGAATAATTTATACAGAAGCTAAGACCAGGCACGAAGAAGGAAAATGTATTAGGGTCAAGTCATGCAGAAACTGCCTGCAAGAGTGAGCCACATTTAGGGCATATGTGTAATACATGGCATTTTGATATGAAAGGCACTACGACAGGCTTAAATAATGGCACCCCCTCCCCCAGCACACACATCAAATAAAGTGAGGTGAAAAACGACTCCACTAAACCAATCTGCATAACAGTGGCAGATTTTCCTGTTAGGGGTATGGCAGACACAACCCCTCCCTCTCTTTCACTCTCACTTGTCAGCATTAATGTCACAGATATTGACTGGTGGTGGTTTGTTGTCTTATAGTCATGATTTCCTTTGAGTTTATGAAACAATAAAAGATGCACAAATATGGTGATCACAAAAACTACTCCAATTTTTACCAGGGTTATCTCAGCTGAGGTTGCTTATTTATCCTTATCTCTGCTTGCCCAGTATGAAGGAAAGCTGCACAGGTCAAAAGGTCAATAAATGAAACATGTCTTCTTGTTTCCGCGAGAATGCACAGAACCACACAATTTTGCTTCAGTGGTTTAGCACAAACGTAAAAAGAAAGCTACTGCTGCACTTTTAGGTAGTTATTATTTTTCTACTTATTTAATTATCATTTTCTTTTTTTATATATGTATGTATGGAATATTTTAGTGCATATTGTATTGCAATAAAAGGAGAGACTAGGAGATGTTATAAAAGAAATTATTTTTACATGTCATCCTCACTCCTCTCGGATAAATAGCGTAAAAGTAGCTTGTGATGTAAAACAGATTTCACAATGACAATACTGGTCTTAAACCACAGCGTCATTAAAGTGAAAGCCCCAGAGCTGCATAAGTAAGACAACTTTAACTCCTTGCATTTCAATTCATTCTATTGTTTAGCATGAATATGTAGGAATTACACAGCAGGCTACCGGGGCTCAGAGTACTAAGCTAAAGCAAATGTAATTTTTCATTTAGAAAAAAATATCCACTGACTTTTTCAGATGACCTAGAAATCCATTTTTAAATCTGTATGATTAAGACAGGCACTGCAGAAATCTAGACAAAGCCCGTGGCATTAACCTGCCAGCTAATGAGCAGTTAGGTAACCAAACAAATGTGCATGGTATAGTAAGTCACAGTTCTGACTTACTAAGTGGAAACAGTGAGATAAGTCAAACATGATCAGAGAAAAACCTAAAAAAAATACCACTAACTCATGATTATAAGATAATAAGCTGTCATTTTCATGGGTGTAATTACATGTAATTACATAACATTAAGCCAAATTTGAGATATATAAGTATATATCAAGCAGTGGCCTCGGGAGAACTGATAGGATCGAAGCGAAAGTGGTAAAAATACTGAGTCATCGGTTAGTATATTAACACGCTGGGGTTGCTGTCTGAATTACATAACCATGAGTCAAAATTACAGAATGAAATCATTGTAGATCTAAATCAGGAAATAATCTTCATAGTTTAAGTCATGAGCTATAGTTTCCTTTTCTGAAAGCGTATGAAATTCCACAACCAGAATGATTGGAGGGGGGAAAAGGGGCTGATGATTTTGGTGCTGCATGTTTGCAAGCTGTTGTGTCTGTGTGCAAGCCTGATGGAAGTTCACCTCAGTCCTTCTCACTGGGCAAAACCTCTACTAGTGACTTAAAGTGAGCCTAGGTAATGGACAGAAAGCTTTCTGGTAACTGGTGCATGCAAACACAAACCAAAGGCTACAAATAGGTAAAGACTACATGGCACTTGAGTGTTCTTGTCCATCGCAGTAAGAGGACAAAAGCTTTTCTTCTCCGAGGGCCTGCCTACAGAGCATTACAGTAGATGGCCTCCTCGTACCAGCTCTCCAGTGCAGTGCAGAGAGCTATGGATTTTCTGTCGGGAGTCGCTGGCTGGGACGAGCTTTTAATAAGTCATGCCAACCGGCGAGCCATAGAGGATGCATTATGGTGCAGTTATGCCGTTATTATGATGGGAGCGCATCATGTTGCCCATCACTTATCGCTGAATTTCAGCTGCTCCCAGCGCTGAGCCACAATTTAAAGTAGACAGTATGGGAACTCACCACTAGAGAGGATCTTGGCCGGCAGTGTCATATTTCCAGTGTGAAGTGTGCTCCTCCAGTGATCCACTTGCATGTAAAACTAACACTGCTTTGAGCCACGGTTCATCAGGCTTCCTGGGGATAACCACAGCCTGATCTGCTCACAGCTGCAAGTGGTTGATTTCACTTGCTAATGAGCCAGCTACCTATCTTGCAGCCATTCATCAAAGTCTGCCCAGCAAGTTGACTGTGTAAAGTGGACCCTGTCATCACAGTAGATTAAAAGTTTAAGCATACTTTCAATGCTTTTTGGGATTGGGGTAAACACTTCCTGAATAATGTCATTAGACATTTCCAAGGAATTTTCATCTGATGCCCCCACCAGCATCAGATTACAGTCAGCACTAAACTGTTCTCGTGTCCTGTTAGTAATTAAGCAAACACCATTACCTGGAGTGCAATCTATGCTTCCCCTTGCATGCCCCCTGCTGACAGTGCATTACTGCAACCCCCTTTGGTTTCTAAAAGAGAAATTAACAACTACCAGTAATTGGTTTGGTTATTGTAGCAAGTTTATTGGACATCAATGTTACATGGCCTGAAAGATGCATGTACTCAGACTGAGGCATGAAGCCCAGCTGAAGTGTCTCACTGAAACCCGTTTGTGACTGTGTTGGATTAGAGTAGAAAAATCTGCTCAAGAAATACTGAGCAAGACAAAAACAAAAACAGCACGCATAAAAAAAAACACTGCTTAAGAACACTGGACGCAATCGGGAGTGAAAAGGAACGAATTTGAGTAGTACACAGCAAAATCTCCAGTGTTAAATTAACACTGGAGAGTGTCTATATGGGTCCACACCTCTGAGTGTTAAATACAACACTGTTGAGTGTTAAATTAACACTGGAGAGTGTCTATATGTTTAAAAGTAACCTAATTCATTTTGAAGATTAACAAAGACTAACACTGAGCAGTGCTGATTTTCTAACACTGGAAAATAACTCAAAATGTTAGAAATATTCCAGTGTTAGAAAATCAGCACTGCTCAGTGTTAGTCTTTGTTAATCTGCAAAACTGACTAGGTTACTTTTAAGCATATAACACTGTCAAAAGTGTTAATTTAACACTCAACAGTGTTGTATTTAACACTCAGAGGTGTGGACCCATATAGACACTATCAACATGTATTTACATCTATGTTTTTTCTCATGCTAGTAGCATTTTTACTAGATTACATTACAGTGTACAGGGGTTCCCATTATTTGGTCCAACCACTGTATTTGCATGAATCCAATACACCTTTTAGTGTCTTCAGCTCCCAGGGTATCCCCCTCAAAAAGCTTTTTTGTTTGTTTATAAAGCCTTCTGAGTAACTGGAAATCTATGACGATATTTACATCTGGGTGATGAACAGTCACTACATGATCTAGTCAAAAATGGTAAAAACTCAGAAAAGGAACTAAATCCCATTTGGAAGCATCAGTTTGCAGCACCAGCTGCAGCTTCATCCTTCTGCCCTTCCTCTGATTCTTGCGCCGTCTTTTTGAAGAACCGTTCAGCTCGTAGCTCCTCAAAGCAGAACTCAGCAGCACCATTTAGCAGCAGCTCTTTACAGTACATGCTCTGCTCCTGTTGTTTTCCCGATTCTGCCTCCTTCTGCTGCTGCTGATGGTCCTGCAGCCTTTTGAGAGGAGTCTCATCTCTGCCCGGCTTACGCGCTGACAAAACTGTGTTAACTGCTGGGTTGATCTTACATGGAGTCCTGAGGGAGGGACAGAACAATCCACTTACATTCAGCTTAGGAAGACACTAATCAACATGTGATGTGAATATAATATTTAGCAGATAAAGCAATGACATAAAATGTCAGATAAAAACTGGACCTTTTTCTGAGATATGCTACTAAAAATGTGAAGAATACTGGAAATACTTTTCCCCTCAACTGCAAGTATGGTAGTCTATTCATGTCTGTAGGTGCAATCAGCCTCCAGAAAACTGCACCCAGACTGAACAAGCTAATGATTTGATAACTGAGATGACGGAGGATTTTTTTAAAAATTCATTTATTTGGGCTTTTCAATTAAATGTGCGTATACAGCCACAGATCTTGGTACTCAGGCATTTCTGTTGAACCTTTAATGCTCCTGCCTGTTGTCTCTTTGTCTGTTCCCCCCTGGTCAAAATAATGAGTAAAATTAAAAATGAATGAATAAAAAAATGAAGGTTTTTATAGTAACTCACATTGTAGGAGGCTGATCCGACTCCTCCACAAACGGTTGGAAAGTGAGTTTGGGAGGCGGTGGCGCCATAACAGTATGTCCAAATTTGGACTTTTGGGGCATCTATGACGACATAAAAAGAAAGTTATGAATCAACTTTGCATAATGGCTTTCAACACACACAACAATGAGCCTGTTCTCCCATACCTTCACATCACACCATCGCTCAGGCTTCTGCTCATTCTCCTTCGCCCTAGATGTGGGAGGAGCCACCCAAGCTTCCAATCTAGGCTCCGATGGGCCTGCGCTCTGAGCCTTATTCTCGTCAAAGATGACCAACCGACTGTTACTGCCAAGAACAGGGGCGCCTTGTGACTTCAGGCCACCGGGAATACCTGAATACAAACTCATTATGTTTTTCCCAGTCTTAAAGTACTGTTATCATCAATTTAGTATTTTGAAACACATTTTATTTGTATATTCATGTGCTTACTTCTGATTCCGGCCCCTGTTCTGTTGATGGGGGCGACAGCCTTTTTCTTCCCTCTGTGTTTCAGATCAGCTAGAGAAACTCTCTCGAGTTGCTTAGGCTCATCATCACTGTCTTCCTCCTCCACATTCATCATCACCTGCCGGGAAACGCGTGCCTGCAGTGCCCTGCGAATATAAATACAGAAAAATGTGATCACTGTAACAACATAACAGAGATGTTCACTTATCAGAAACTATACTGGATGCCTCCATACTTGTGAAACTGCAGGAGTTTATCATGTGGGTCAGCACTCTTTCTGAACCCCTCTTGGTAGACCAAGTCTGCTTTGCGGAAATTGCCCTGATCCTCATACTCCTCTGACCAAGCAATGTAGAGGGAAGCTTGTGTTACTCCAATTCCCTGTGCTTGCATGTATCTGTAAATTTCCAAAGGCTCTTGGCAGTTCTTCGCCTGGTGACATGTAATGAAAAGTTATAAATGCAGCATTAGTTTGTCAAAGTAACAGAAATAGTCAGAGGTTATGCTTTTGCACTCACAAATTTGATCCAGAGGTCAACATAGCGGGGGTCATTGTGATAATGTTTCTCCTCTGTAAATCTGGTCACGACCCGTTCCAGCAGTGTGGTGAGGTTGCTCTCTTTTCCACCCTGGGGGAAGGTTTGTTCTGTCCACTTAATATACCTGGAAAAATAAAACCGTGTTAGGATTACAGGGAAATTTAAGAGCAATGTTTATGAGCACACTTGGCTATTGACATATTTCCCTTACCGATCCCAAACACTAAGTGGATCATCGCCCTCGTATGTGCGCAACTCGGACTCAAATGCCCTGCAGAAATAAATATACACAAGGTCTTTTTTCATCATATAAAAAAATGCATGGACAAAATGTACAACAGAAATCTCTGTCACCTAATTTAAGTTTAAAATAGCCATCCATACTGTCGCTGCTGGTTGATTGCAGAGGTGGGTCCATCTTGTTGTTGACTCAGCGCCTGATGTAAGGCCGATATGGCTCTTCCCCGCCTCAAAGGCTGGATGTTTTCTTTGCTGAGCTCCCATTCCACATCTCCTCCTTCTGCCATTTCTGAGACAGAAACTAGATACATACAGCAGGAGAATTAATTACTTGATATTTATCCCCGGCTGAATTTGTAATTAAAAATTAACCAGAACCCCAGAAAAAAAAAAAGCTGCATGACAGTTTTAAATGGATTTGTTATTTGTTATTGAGTGAAATAAGTACTTGATCCCCTACAAACAGCCAGAAATCTGGCTCCCACTGATTGGCAAATTAAAAAAAAAAATCAATCAATTACAGATACCCTTATCTCAACTTGTTATGTGTATAAAGCACACGTGCCCACAGAATCAGTCCTGGATCAAAACCATTATTTCGCCCTCTGTATACACATTTAATTCAGTTGCTTGGAGTTTTTAAGTTGTCCTATTTTTACATTTCTGATCTGTAATCTAACTTCAATAAGAAATCACCTTATAGGCAAATCAATAGAACAATAAAAATTAAACGTAACCCTTTAATGCCTCATATTTGACACAAGAATTTTTGAGACTACTACATCATCAGTGTGTCCCCCCCACAAACAAACAAAACGGCCCAGAGATGTGAAATTTATATTCTAGATTGTTGGTCAGAAAGACACCATACTGTCACAAAATGAATAACGGAATCATTTTGAAGTTGTATAATGGTTTTAAAGGAAGATTTTCTGAGGTGACCTTCATAGTTTTATCTATGCTTTAAAAATTTACCACAATCCTGTTGTTTCTCATTTTTACCCAAGTTTGACTGGATAAGTCTTGACTCAGATCATAACTTGAGGGCTGTGCTGGGTGTGCCACTACATCATCCTTTTTATAACTCAAAAATGTTGCTAGAATGCAACCTTTTATCTTGGTGACCCTGACAAACCAATTCTATATACATAGCAGGCAGGACTACTTTAAGGCTCTGCTATCTAATCTACCTAAAATCTACTTGAGTTGATTCAGATCTCTGCTGCCAGACTTCTTACTACGACCAAAAGGAGAGAGTACATCACACCTGTTGACTTTAAAATCCTTTTATTTAAATCCTCTAGCTGTTGCAAAATGCAAGACAAAACCTCTGGGGAGGTAGCTTTTTCAGTGTTATGCTTCAAGCTGCTGGAACAGCCTGCCAGAGGACCTGGCTGTGTTGAAATCTTTAAACTTAACAGCCCCCTCCAAAGCCTGAGTGTGACTGAATATTCTTTACAGACAGCACTTGTTTTAATTTCATATAACTTCTTTGCTTTAAGTAATATGTAGTTTCATTCAGTTTTTATTTTATTTTTCACTGGTCAAGTCTGTTACTTTTTATTTCATTTGATGCACTTTTGTTGTAGTTGTATTTAATTTTAAATAACTTTTTTGATGTTCTGACTTTGTTATACACTAACGTGAAATGTGATATACACAAAGCTTATTATCTCTGTATAGCCAAAAGTAATCTATTACTGTACTGACACTGTCATTATAATTGTTTATTTCGGGCTTAATTAGTTCTTTTGTGTGAGAACTAAATAGCATGATGTCCAGGAGGCATACTGAACAAGTTTCAGGACAACATGAACTAACGATGCACTTCAACAACAACACATTTTAAATAATTATGTGGTAAACTTCCATCGTATTACAAACCGTGTGACACGTACACAAAATAATGTTTAGCTATCAACACTCTCCCTGCGTTCCTGTTAACGTTAGGAAGTGCATGTGTTTGGAGCTAACACACTAGCTAGCGAACGATAGCTTTAGTCTGACCAACTTTAGCGTTTTTTCCATCGACGACAAATTTACATAACTGAATTAAAATAGACTTTCTGCAAAATGTGCGTGTTCTATACCGCTTCCGAGCCTCCTTTATTTCTTTTCTAGGTGACAGCTCGAACTCCAACGTTGTCGCAGTAAAGCTGTTGAACGGTTGTGTCTGTATTTTGAACAAGAGCCGCCAGAGATTTAGCAGGACTCTGATTGGACGGAAAACCGGAAAATGCGTTTACATTACGTCATACCTCCTCTTCCGCGTTGCTTCCTGTTTTGAATGAACACCTGAAAATAGTTGCTAGTAGCTAGCTGCCAAATTAATGCTCACGACTGAGTGTGTTTTCTTAGACATTTTAACGCACTGTAGCTGTATCGATAGCATTAACATCCCCCTACCCATGAGCCTCTGCATGTGTCGATATGGACAGTCGATGTTATTGTTGTGCATCCAAGTTTAGCCTCTTCAAGAAGGAGGTGAGTATTTCACGGCTAATGCTAACCACATAGACATACATAGAGGTACATTTTGAATAAAGTGATCTATTTACTGTTCGTCATAGCTGGGCTGTAAGAACTGCGGCCGTTCCTTCTGCTCCAGCTGCTTGACTTTCAGTGCTGTGGTGCCTCGCTGTGGCAACACCCAGCAGAAGGTCTGTAAACAGTGCCATGGTAATCTGACCAGGTAACGCTCAAACCCTGCAAGGAAGAAAAAAAAAAACCCCTAAAAGTAGTTTTGTTTGGACTTTGGAGCTTCTCTCTCATTTTAATTTCTTTCTTTTTAGTGGGCCATCTTCAACCAGTGCTGGCAGATGGTCTCCTCCAGAAAACTATAAAAAGTCAGTGTATACGATCAAATTAGGGGAGAACTTAAACTTTGGCAGCACAGCGGTTTCATAACATCTAAAGTACACGTGTCTTCCATTAGACGGGTCGCTGCACTTGAGGCCAAACAGCAAGGACAGCCAACACAGCCTGTGAGGACCAGCAAAGCAGGACATCCACCAACCAGCGGCCTGAGCAAAGAAGATCAGGCAATTGCTGAAAGGCTTCAAAAGCTCAAGGAGGACACAGCACCTAGTAATAAGATTTTTAGCAGCTCTCATTTTTATTTAATCCAGCAAGTGCAGTAATATTATAATATTTTCCAAAACAAGGTAAGGAGTAAGCTTTTTGCCTTCTCTTCAGGGTCTGTCCCCTCTGACAAAGAGCTCGAGTCCCGACTTGCTGCTCTGAAAGCTCCCAGCAAGCCAGTACCTTCTGCACAGGAGATGGAGGACCGTCTGGCCACTCTGCGGGGTCTCCCTCCACCATCTCAAGCTCCTCGACCTGTGAGCTGAATCTCTTCCTGCTTGTTTGTAACATCTTAGGCCTTACAGTACAGCTCAGTAGCTCAATAGCTTCAAATATTTATTTAGAGGGAACTCAATACTAAACAGTGTCCCTTAACTCCAAGTATATATGCTTGTCTATTCATGTCTGTAGGTGCATCAGCCTCCAGAAAACCGGACCCAGACTGAACAAGCCAATGATTTGATAAGTCAGATGACAGACGAAGTTGCAATTGACAACCAACAATCAAATCCTGAATGCAGTAAGATATTGCATTTCTCCCTGATTTTACCTGCCTTAAACCAATAAGTAATGAGTCAGTCATAACATTCATTCTTATATCGTAAAATTAATAAACAGGTACTGAACAACACTGTTATTAAATCTGAAGGTGTAGATGGCCGCATGAATGATCTCAATAAAGGTGAGGCAGGTACATTGGATGAGAATTTGGAAGAGAACCAGGATGCAGCCAAGCAGCTGGAGGCTGAGAAGGCCCATCTGCTCGAGGAAGCTATGGAGGAGCTGAGGAAAGAAAGTCACTCTCAAGATCAGATCCTGCACATGGCAAAGAGGCTGGCACAGCTGAAGGGGCAGGACCCGGACAAAGGTGAGTTATTCGAGCACCATTCACCTCACCTTATCTGTTATCCACGCACTAGTGTGTCATAAAATATGATAAGGACGTGCGTTGTAAATGCAGTTTCCATGACAGAAGTCCTAGCATGCTAGTGTATCATGCCCCATTTTCATTGTGATTCATTTATAGTTACTATGGAGGACTTCCAGCAACCTGACAGTGAAGAGGAGACTGAAGAAGAAGCTGTTATGAGAGTGTTAAAACAGGTGTGGCAAAAATAACCACGAGATGATAATGAACTATAAATAATTTGTTTCTGCGTACATCTTACACCCCTAAAGGTGCAAGTGAACTAATTCAGACCAGTGTGCCTAGCCACAAGGGGCTGCTATTTTGCCAGTTTAATCACTTCTTATTTTTTCTTGTATGCTTTCAGCTCTCAGAAGAAGCTACACTAGATGAAGCCAGTGGCTACAACATACCTTTAGAACAGAGTGGGCCAAGGAATAGGGAAAATAAAAAATCGTCCAAGAAACCGGTACAAAACCACGCTTGAATTATTTCTTTATTTTAAAGCTACGTGAGTGCATAAAATTTAAATCCCGATCTGATTTTATTTTAAAGGCTCCGCCTCCGGCACCTAAGAGCAGGAACCTACCTGCTGCCGATGCACATCAGCCGTCAGACAGTGACGAAGAAGAGCTTCCGTGGTGCTGCATCTGTAACCAAGATGCCAGCCTTCGATGTCACACCTGTGATGGAGATCTGTACTGCAACCGCTGCTTCAGGTAGTATGAAATGCATTAATTATAGAAAGAAAGAAAAAAAGCCTAACTTTAGACTCATGATAGACTTTTGCATGGAAGCCTTGACTGCACACAAAAAAACAAGATCTCTGTGATTTGGAATGCATACCATGACCCAGATAAATTGCAGGCAAGCTGCTGCCCTACTGTTAAGCAGCATGAATATAAAGTATTTAGTCTGATGAATTATCAATCCATGCTTCATTATGTCCCCAGGGAAGGCCATGATAAATATGATAGGAAGGAGCATCGCACCACTAACTACACTGCGCCAAAGAAGAAGAGGGAGACATGATAGTGAAGCTAAGCTGCAGGTGATTGGTAGAGTTAGGCCAGCCATCACACTTAGACTTGTTCATTAGCCTTAAGTGACTTACTATTGTTAGAAAACAGTCTCTCTAATCATCTAAAACAAGCCACAAACCATCAGAACTCCTCAACATATTTTATTCAGTAAATGCTAAGGCTGAACTAATTGAATGAAGCATAATAAGAAACCACTGGTAATGTTTCTTGCAAAGCACGGGTTAGATAAGGACCATAAACACAATGTAAATGCATTATAATATGTATAATATCTTAAATATAGTTTATTTTTTGTGGAATGTATAAAAATAGACGTATGTAATATTTGTGAAGGTATTGCAGCAAACCTGCACGGCCGCTTCACATAGGAATCCCAAAAATTCATATGGTTGATCTGAATAAGAAGTATTGGGTTTATTTTTATTGTGACTTGTCCTACTTCCTAATGGCAACAAAGGCTTATTTAAAGTGCTCTTTTGCACTTGTCATCATATGATGATTTCCAAGTTTTTATAACCCATACAGAAAGCAGACACGTCGTGAGCTCATCTGGGATGATGTACAATCCCAGACTGCTGTCAGCTCTGCACCGAAGAAGCACAGAGGAGTCAGTATAAAAGGATTACTAAGGGCTTTGTTTTCTTTTGGCAGTCACTGCAGTCGCTCTTGTAATCTGTGTTCGGCTGGGTGTGTAATTTCGTTATAAATAAAGGATAAGTGTTAGCAACTATGTCACGTCGTTGAGAGCATGCAGCATACCTTAGTCTTAATTTAAACATTAAAGCCTTATTTTTTTTCCTTTTTAGATCCAACGTATTATTACTTGATAAAAATATCTCAGTCTGTCAGGCCTTGTAAGGAGTGCAGTTCTTATAGTATACATGCCTTTGTCAGAGAAGTTGAGGAGAACCATATAAATTTCTATAGTGGAGACCTCACCCGAAAGACCCTCTGTGTTTGACAGAGAGAAGGCCAGAGTGCAGGCTCATCAGCGTGCATTACTGTCTGGCTGAGGAGAAACCATAATTACACTCTTCTCTTGGGGTTTGCTCCATTAAGGTTCATATGGAAAGTGTTACTGTGCCTTTTCTGGCCGTGTCATACACATACCCCAGACGGGAAATGGACGAGGATAATGGATGCATACTTAATGGAACATCTTGTTGCTGATCTCCGTGTGTTTACACCTACTCTTGACATGTCAAAGTTTCCTTTGTTTCCATCAATCTGTTGAAAATGCCTGAAAACACTACTTTATGTTTTGGGAATAAAATGCTGACTGCCGTTCTGTAGGAAAGTTGTCTGTAGACTGTAGGGCAAAATCATTATCTGTGTTTCTGAGCAGTTATGAGCTCAGGGTAGTTTAACTGGTACTGTAAACCAATTAGTGTAATGTACACGCCACTATTTATTTGAATGAGTGGAAATGATAATACCTGATGAAGCATATTGATGTATCACTTTGTTAAAAATCAGATGTGAGCATTGTCTTGAAAATGTTGAAATGTTTTTATTTTCTTTTTTTACATTTTGACAACACTGTTATCTGAACAAAAATATTTATGTACATAAATAAGCAACTAAAAATGTACAGTCATACACAAGAAACAGTCCGTCTGAGTAATAGTCAGTACAGCTTGTATCACGTGTACGTTATTGGTATGGTATTGGGAAACAAAATGTTGAAGCAGTCTATAAATGAATTTGAAATAACATTAAAAAAAAATCAATTCAAAGCCCCACAGCTCTGGTGTTACATTGATGATGACCCAGCAGGAGGAGGCAGGGGGCAGGAATATAGTCCCTCTGATCCACACCTACAGGCATCCAAATGGTTAATGCGTGGGGGGACGGGAAGATGAGCGGCTCCACATTGTCTCCATTCTTAATTTGACCTACAATTATTTCTTCAGTGGACCTGACATTTTACGTAGACCCTTTATCCTGTAGAGCAGCCCGTTGATAAAATCCTGTGGAGAAGATGGGGAAATTTTATTTAATTTTTTATGTAACTTTAAAACAATAAGTAGACTTATTATTTCAGTCCTCTTTTCTAAGTTTTTGTCTCACCTCTTTTGGCTTCCCGCATTCTTGCAACAACTCCTAGTGAACAAACAGAAAGAGGTATACACTTCTCCATTGTTTTTTCTTTGAATACATTGCACAACAGGATTTCATTATGAGTCAGTTTCTTCTTAAGGACAACCAAATACAAATATGTACATTAGTGCTGACAGCGAGGGGCTTCACTGCCGTGCTGCCCTCACATGGGGCGATCCGGAGATTTGCCGCGTTAATGCTGTTATGGCGCTAACGTCATTTTAACGAGATTAACGCTGACAGCACTAATATACATATGTAATTTAGGGGAACTAGTTGCAGATACACTCAACAATAATAAATGACTGACAAGTCATTAACAAGCAATTGGGATGTTTAATCAGATCAGTATTTAGGCTATTCTACAGAATCCTACCTCCAGCCGGGTTCTTTGCCCCTCATCCGACAGCTCCAGGAGCTCGTCTATGTCGATTTCTAACTCTGGGATCTCTTCTTCCTGTGAGAGTGGAGAGGAATAAAAGTTAAAGACCATATTCATTGAGACTTGTGTTTCTGCATGCCTCACAAACTCCTACAAATTGGATTGTATAATGTGGGCTTCTTGGCTTTTTATCCCTCCTCATCTTTCCAGCCAACTAAGCGTAGTCATTCAGACAGAAGACTAAGGCTTACGTTTTCAGTTCAATTCCATTTTAGTTATATAGCACCAAATAACAACGAAAATCGCATCAAGGCACTTTAGAGAGAAAACCAATCAGATATTCCAACCCGACGAGCAAGCACTTGGTGACAGTGGGAAAGAAAAACTCCCTTTTTACAGGAAGAAACCTCTGGCAGAACCAGGCTCAGGGATGGGCAGCCATCTGACGACTGGTTGGGGGTGAGGGGAGGAACATGGGACAAATTTATTAGTTATGTTGGTGTGGGTTTACTGTAGAGGATAAAAAATTGATTGACTTGATGGGAAAAGCTGCAGTGGGCTGATGGATGAAGACAGAAAGGCTGTATGAGGATTCAGATTTTATGGATGGTTCAGCCAGCTGGCATTCCCAGCTCCGCCACTTTTTTTTTACATATTAATCTCTGATGCACGTCACATGTTTTTAATACTGCACACCTGGAAAACAAAAAACAACACAAACCCACGAGCGCTCCCAACTGCAATGTAACGACCTATAGATTGCATCATTTTTAAAGATTAGCAGCAATTATATGTGAAGACTGTAAAACATAGCACTCTCCACTCTCAAGGCCAAATATAGCAAAGCAATCACTTCATGTAACAAGCTCTGAACACCTTTCAGGGAGAATGAGGAGTGCTCACTGGAGGAACTCGAAGATATCTGGAGTCAGCAGGTGCATGCTCATATTTGACGAGTGTGGTCTCTTTTTTTTATTAGGAGGAATATTTTCTGGTTTGGGAGCTTTCATGACATGAAAGGACGGGGCTCACACAGCTTTCTAGATGTGGAGAGAGAGCTAATCAATGCGGAAGTGCTGAGTGGCAGAATAGATGGGCCCCCGTGCCTGCCTCTAATTGATACACACTGCCAATTTGGACCCTGTGTAATTCTGCTGATGTCTGCAGGATAAATGCAGTGCCGAAGGTTTTTTTATTATTATTATTATATCTAAGCTGTGCATTTATGGACTTTGCTTTACCAACTGTACTGCGGTTGGTCTTTTTGTACTTGACCTGGTTCAAAAGTGCTGATAGTGTAATCCTGAAAAACTTCAACAAAGCATCTTAATGACTAAAAGAAAAAAAAAGCAGTGAATACGTTTATTATTATACTTGTATTTATTAAAATGGATTGGGGTTTGGGGTTTTGTAGAATTGTGTTCAGTATGCATTCCAAACAGTGCTAAGATTACCTATGACATGACTGAAGAGGTTTAATTTTCACCATTTGGAGCCATTCAGTGGCTCTACTATAATTGTATGAGAATAGAAATGTGTATAAGTATACTTCATGTCCAGTGAAAAGGAAACCTCTCTAATGTACTTATACTGCTCTTAAACTTCCTCAGTCTGCCTCTGAAAGTGAGGCAATGCAGAGCACTGCTGAATATCAATGAGCGACGGCTTCCTCTTGCTGGGAGGAACACATGCGTTTATCACGAAGACTCACAATCTGATCCTCATTCTAACTTCCCAGTATTTCTCGCCGGGATTTACCTTCATTGTGAGAGGGAAAGGGCCTTTTAATGAGGCCTCTGGGTGGAAACCATCTCAGCAGCACTTTTTGAAGTTAAAAAGCAATATACTAAAGCTAAAACCAATGTTGGCACTAATGCTGAAATTCATGAATATCAAAGTGGCTCTCAGAGGACTGAAGCTTCAGATGGTAGTAGTGCAAATATGTTGCGAAGATAAGACGACTTCCACCGGAATTTTACAATTTTTACATTTCACCATTATCGGGAGTTGACCTAAAACTCTCTCAACAAGCACTCCTGAGCTGCAGTGATGGGAAACTGTCCACATATAGAACAGTAGCTACTATGTGCAGAGTGTTTGCCATTAGCTTTGCCTTAGGATGTGATATTCTCACTGCTTAAATCAAGAGAGGGTGTCTGAGCCAATAAAATTGTTGTGTAATATGTTGACATTTGATATCCCAAGGGAATAATGACTTTGGTGACCTTTGACCTGTTAACTGAGCAATCAATATCACTCCTTGACATTTATTAAGTACCAGACAGGAAATTCAAGCTATGTCTGATTTTTTATTCAGCTTCAATTTGGATATTTACTGATATTAAGAAGAGCATTACCACTTTTGCATAGCTCTAATAATCAGCTGGTGAATAATAAGCAAACTAAACTTTGCTTATTGCTGTGACCACTGAACACTTAGATTTGATGATGCTGTATTATTCTTTGCTAAGCAGCAGCAGGGATTAGACAGGAAGGGTTTGCTATTTTCACTAACACGTCACTATTGTGGGCATGAGCAGCTAACAACACGACAGCTTTTTCTTTTTTTTCTTTTTTTATTATTATAACAGGTTTAGTTGAACTTCCTGTAATTTCATAACACAGTCAGTAACACGGTTCACTAGCCTTTCCTTATAACAAGATATTAACATTAACATCAAACGCTCATCATGGTGTTTGTTATTACACAGGAAGCCATGCCCAGGAAAACGTGTCTTGTTTCGAGAAGATGCCGGCACATGTTAACTTATCATCCCCTTCCCTTTTCCTGCCAGAAGCACGAGCTGTCCACATCTCAAAATATTCATTAACTTCAGCAAGTGAGTCACGGCAGAGTTGCAAGAGAAAAAAGGGAGCCTTATCCTGTTGTCTAATTACATACAAATCTGAGCAATTTTTTAAACAAGAATCAGCTGAACTTCATAGGATTCATCCCAGTCTGCATAAAGTCTCAAACAAATTACTGTCTCTCAGTGGAAATTTCTGCAGTTTGCACATTTAAAAAAACAAGTTTTCACTAAAGAAGACTGACACTCAGTGGGGAAAATAGAAGTGTCTGTCTAAATCGAAGCATGCAGACTGAGAGGTTGCGTTGCCTATTTTAGAATTCTTTACTTAGTATATAGTTTGTATAGTATAGTTTGAAAGGTGTAAACTCTGCAAACGGAAGCCGCCACACCAGACTGAGGCAGTGCTTTCTATGAATTAGAGATGTGTCTAAATAATTCAGGCGGTGACACAGGGGACTGACGGTAAATGCTTCCACGCGGAAGACTCAGAGAACCAACAAAGGAACCTTCCCCTGAGCCCATGCAAAATGCATTACACTGGCCTGTGCACGTGGACAAGAGCAAATAATCCCACATGAGGACCTGATGCAAATATTCAGGCTATCCAAAGTGGAAAGTTGAGCCTTAATTTCCATATGTAAAGAATGTAGGTTTGTCTTAAGGAAATTGTAAAGACAAGGTACTTGAAGTCAGTGGTAGCAGGTATTATTGTAAACCCATCAAAGAAATGCATTGTGTTATTGCTCTGTTGTCAGTTATACCGAGAATCCGTCCATCCTGCGGCAGGGCGAACATCTGCTATCTGTGCTGTACATGTGCTGCACAATTACACTTATGTTAGATCACGTTAGAACCAGAACGAAAAAGCAGAAGTACTAAAATAATTGTATGTTTCTGGGACAAGATCAAAAGAGTAGACAGAGACAAGACTTTGGATCTGTTTTTGTCTACATGTCCCAGTTTCAACTAATGTGATTTATTCTGCCCTCAGCATCGCAAGCATATTAACATATATTACCAAGAGGCTCACAAAACAAGTATCCTGAGGAGGAAAACACTTAAGTACCCTGAGTTGTGACTCAAATGGTTTAACTTTAAGGCAGCCAGGCTTAACCCTGGTTTAGATAAAGACGTTATCTAATCATGTTCAGATTTTCTCCACAGAACTTCCCTGTCCGCAGGCAGCCATAGATCTGCCCACCTGCTCGTGCTCTGCAGTGTTACTATATTCAATTCAATTACAATTCAATTTTTTTTATGTAGCACCAAATCACAACAGCAGTCACTTTAAGGGGCTTTATATTGTAAGGTAAAGGTAACGACCACCTTTGAGCTAATGAGGAAGAAATCTCCAGCAAAACCAGACTCAGAAAGACACAGCCAGGACAGGACAAAATGTGTATAAACACAAATAAAGAGTGAAGAAGAAACACTCACAGTGTAACTAACAGAGGATTCAGGGTCATCAGATTCAGCCCTAACTATTATGCATTGCTTTATGCAACATGAAAAGGGTTTATTGATCATGTAAAGGGATGCCAGGCAGAGAGGTGGCTCTAGACCATCTTAAAGTGAGGAGAGCCTCCGTGTGGTTTGAGAGAAACGAGAAACACTTTGTCTCTGAGTTCTCCGGCACGAAACTGAGGCTGCGTTGTCATCTGATCCACGTCGTCACTGGAAAGCTCGCCCTCCTTTAACAGGCACCCTTAATTCCAACGTGCCACATCGCCTCGTGTAGGCGACGAGACATCTGTTGCCATGGTTTCCCCTTAGTGAACGCCAAGCAAATCAATATGGAGCCTATGACATAATTGGATTGCATCCCACCGTGCAGGAGGGAAGATATGAAGGATGTTGTTGTTGGTAGAGTCCTCGCTGTATTAAAACGAAGCCGTCTTCAGAGCATGGAATAAATTCGCTATGGAAGTAATAGTAATGCTTTTCCATGATGTAACTCTTTAACCATCACATGTCCTGTGGTAATACAGACTGCATATCTTTTGTTTTTTCCAATGCCTGCTGCATGTTAATTTCTATATCGAAACCATCATCGTTAATCATTTCCTTATATGTGAGCAATCAAACTATGTACTGTATTTTCGATTACATAGTTACTGAGTGACTGGGTGAATCTGTCACAAGACACGCAGACGTTGGATTGTGACATAATTGTTTTGGTGCACTGACTCACTGTTACTGTTGCTTGCCTCACTGTACAACTTTGTTATGTGCAAGGACATCATCTAAACGCCTCGTATCTTAATGTAGCCACATGGCGACCACGTATGCTTAAAGAGACCGAGGTGTGTAATTATGGTCGTGCTTACTAGTCACGTCCCCTCTCTGCAAAATCATTCGATCTCTTAGTGCAGAAGACCACACAGCTGGCACCTCAGTCATTTTGATGACATGCGAGGGTTTCTGTACCAGAAAGAACAGCCGTGAAACACAGCTACTTTCCTACCACCCACTCCCCTATGAGGTTCTTGTCGTTTCTATTACAAGCACCCTTTTTGAGCGGCTCGGTGCCTCTCCCCTTACTTGCTCCCCTCTCCTCCTCTTTGGCCACCCCCGGCACAGCGTGCTTCTGAGTGAGTGTCTGTGTGAGCCAGCCCCGTCCTACCTCACAGTCAAACAGCAGGTGCAGCTGCCCGTCGATCCACTCCTCGATATCCAGCCTCTTCTGCAGGTCCTTGCGGTTGTATTTGACTGTCAGCTTGCCAAGTTTGCGGTGCGCCGGCTCCTCTGCTTTGTCTGTTGCCTGGAACATCACCCTGGACTGGGTGCTAGGGTCTGATGCCATGGCTGCCACGGCCTCAGGAAATCCGTGGAAACGCACCGAGCTGGAACACAGACAGACCTACAGGCACGCTGGACTTGCAGGCTCTGAATCCCCAGCTCTGTCTCTGCTTTTCTTTTAGTGATACGCTGCTCCCACACGTATCTCCTGTGTTTCCTGTTATCTTTGTGGAGTGCTCGTGCTCTCCCTTCTCCTTAGCACTGCCTCTGGTTCCCTGCTTGTCCTCACCCCCGACCCCCCTTCTCTCTCTCTCTCTCTCTGTCCCTCTCTAAAGCTCACTGTCTTGCTCTCCTTCTCTCCTCCTCTTGCAACACCCACTGGCTGCACTATCAGTAGAATGGTAATGAGATATGGCTCCGAGCTTGCCTCTGCATGTGTGTATGTGCACACACTTTACAGGGTGTGTGTTTGCGTTTTGCTCTCTTTGTCTGTCTTATATCAGGAAGGGGTGGGTGGGGAAAGGTGGTTGGGGGGAGGCAGTGGGCATAGGTCAATTACAGCAATAAAAAGAGGAGAATGGGTGAAAGGGCAACTGCCTTCAATCAAGTTAGGATAATAACTCTGGGTGAAAATATCCCAGCATATCCTTTTGCACTTTTGATCTTTCCCTTCTGATCATTGCACGTCTTGCCAATCCTGTCATTACTGGCACACCACTCGTGTTCTTTTTTATTGTTTCCCCCCTCAGTAAAAGTACCTTAAGTATTTATAAGTTGACAGACTCAAATGGGTTTGCCATCCTTGATGCTTCTTAAGTTCACAAACACTTCTAACTATAGCTGGGTCCCCCCAACCTGACAGGTGATCCAGGGTTCCTCTAGTATGGTAGCTGCTTAGTCCTTTATAATGGGTATTATCAGGTGTGCGTTTAATAAGCCTTGAAGTCCAACTGGCATCCTCAGTTACGCACAGGTAAATAATGGATGACGCAGCGGCAGCAGCAGTGTTTATGACTCTTTAGAAGTCAAACGACAAAAGTCTGAAAGCATCAGTGTTTCCAAAGTCAAACAGCAGCACTCCACCCCACAGGTCAAAAAAATTCATAGTAGTGGACACCTATGCCAGATTATTACAGCTGAGACAAGAGAGGCAACAGGCTGCAGAGTTTCCACAGATCGTATTACGATATGAATAATGGGGTTCAGCTTTTTTGGCTTTTGGCAGGGACTATCCATCAGGCATGCCTGCAAGTGTTCACCCACTGATGCACCGTCTGTTACAAACACTGAATTATTGAGTGCCTCGAGCAGCTCACCTTTCCAAGCAAACAAATTCATCCATCCCATCTTATGGCTACTTGGTTCTGCTCTATTGGGTTGTCTAAAAAAAAGGCTAGGCCTTCTCACCTCAGGCCTATCAGGGTGACTCATTGTAGGTGACAGAAAAAGAAAGCAGGGCCAATAAATATGGTCTGCATTTGTATAGCGCTTTTCTAGTCCATAGGACCCCAAAGCGCTTTACACTACATTCAGTCATCCACCCATTCACACACACATTCACACACTGGCGATAGCAGCTACATTGTAGCCACAGCCACCCTGGGGCGCACTGACAGAGGCGAGGCTGCCGGACACAGGCGCCGGGCCCTCTGACCACCACCAGTAGGCAAACACGGGGTCAGTATCTTGCCCAAGGATATTTGGCATGCAGCCAGGGTGCAGCCTGGGATTGAACCACCGACCTTCTGATTAGTGGCTGACCTGCTCTGCCACCTGAGCTACAGCCACCCAAATAAGCTTGACCTCAGCTCGTGTGACCCGTAGGGCTGAAGATGGGTCCTTTTAGGCAGCAGAGTTCACAGATAACCCCACTAACTTTGTTTTCTACAAGATAGTAATTTTCTGAGTGTTTTTGTCTTTCAACATTTCTAAACCAAATTATTTACATTGCATAATTTGATTATCAACTTCCTGTTGCTCCACACCTGGTTCATGCATTGCTTCCTGACTGGTCACATATTTTAATGAGTCACCAGCCTGAATCAGCTCAGTATTACTATGACAAAGAGAACTGGGGCTGCTGTGAATTTAAAAGATGGGTCCTTTTGTTTTGTTTTTTCATATTAGGGCTAGACGCATGTTTTGGTTTGTTTGTTTATTTTTTTACAGTAATTTTAGAAATAAACAATAAACTGCTCACCCAAGCCAGCTTGTTCAGCATTTGGTGGGGCCATACTGCCATCTTCTGGATTAAAGCTCATGAACATTTTAGGTCCGTGACAGTATAAAAAAAATAGGGTAAGTAATTAGACACTGAAAGAGGAGCTTCACAGCCACAGAGACTGTTCAGCTTTTTCCATTTTGGAAGAATTCCTAATTTGCATCTATGGTAAAGACATCAGTTTCAAAAAAAAAAAAAAAAGGCTTGGAAATTGTGGTCAGCAGCTCACGTTTGATGTGCATTAGTGCAATATGTGAGGAGAAACAGAAGAGCAATCCTCCCCCTAGGTTGTCAGCAAAAACCTTTCAGTGACATTTACATAAAGGGAGATATTGTGTTGCAGTGCACAAACCCTATTACAATGATAAATGCACGTCTGTGGTACAAAAGCCACAGGCACTAGTCTAGAGATGCAGTGGGAAACGATATTAACCGATGAATCATTCCTCTCCATATTCTCACAACTGAGTGATTCATGTGTGGTGTAGGTAGGGCATGCTATCATCGTGTTATTTTGCGGGGAGAGGTGTTACTTCTCTCCTCAGAGTGCATGGTCACTTCACTTTACAAAGTTCTCCCGATCACTTAAATCATGCGATTAAACGTTTCTATCCTGATGGCAGTGGTTTCTTCAGAGGTGGCAGTTCCCCCCATCAGGCAGAGGAGGTCACTAAATGGTTTTCATGAGTGTGAAAATGACACTCAAATGCTGTGACAGCTGCTATGCTCACCAGATCTCAACACAACGAGGTCTCCACAACTTTTCATAACTATCAAGAAAAAAAAAATTAGGGTGATCTATCTATCTATCTATCTATCTATCTATCTATCTATCTATATGTATATCTATAGATATACAGATAGATAGATAGATAGATAGATAGCGTTAATCCCCTCAATGCAGATCGAGAGACTTCAGTGCGCATGCACGTTAAAACTGGTGGCACGCAGAGTTCTCAAGATCTTGTTGTTGGTTTTCGCTTTACATTTCTGATTACTATGAAAGAAGATTTAATAGTATTTTTTCTATATTCATTCATTTTAATATGTGTATTTTCTCTTGTTGCCAACGACTGGTTTATCTGACGGATTTTTAGATTTATCTCATTTACTAATTCATTTTTAAAAATAAAACAGCCGTTTGTATAGCGTTAAAATAAATACGTGTGTTTTGTTTAGTTGTTTTATTGCTGACTGATATTATTTTATTAGATATTATCTACTAATGGAACTTGAAATCAACCCTAAAGGTTGAGGACTGAATGATTGACTGGAGTGTCGCCCGGGTGTTTACAGTGCTGCTTTACACTCACACGCTCGGTCCTCTGTCCCTGTTTTGTTAGGAGAGAGAAGGGAGTGGCGCGGCTCAAGAGTGGAATTTCACTTCCTGTATCTCAGGTGAGTCACCTGGGCTATGTCGTTGACTCCGTGGTTTTTGCCGACATCAAACAGGTTAATCTCTTCTGAGTTTCAGTCTCGTAAAGCGTCAGATCAGTGTGGTAGCACTCAGATACGTCTTGTGGAATATCAGGAAGTTGTTAGTTTAATCAGAGTCGACTGCCGAGGAGGAGAAGTGTTGTTTAGCTTTGAGGCCTAAACTGGTCTCTCTTTTTAGGTTGTTTTTTGTTATAAGTTTTCCCAACTGTGGCTGTTTTTATATTTAAATATTGAACCGATTTCACTTTCACTTCTGGATTTTATTTGCGTCAATTTGCCATTGTGGGACTCTTTAAAATAATGTATTCATTAATTAAAGGACGATCGGGTGCGTGTGCGCTGCTGCTCTTGTTACTTGTTGTAACCACCGCTGGTCAGCAGGTTGGTGAGGAATGCTTGGCCCGATTCGAGAAAGGTCGGGATGACTTTGTGCTCGATGCCGACGGATCTGTGAAAGACGGAGCGACGTTTATTTCGTCGCCGAAACTGTATCGACACAAGGACTGCGTGCAAGCCTGCTGCAAAGATTCCAGGTGCAATGTCGCCTTCATGGAGGAGGGAGAGGAGGGAGGCACGATCAGCTCCTGCTTTCTCTTTGATTGCCTGTACAAACAGAAATACGTTTGCCACTTTGTTGGGAAGAAAGGATACGACAGTTATATCCACAAGAACATTTTTAGCAGGTACCATGTTAATCACCCCGACCCAGGTAAGGCCAAAACTCACAAAAGAATATTTGTCATAGTGTTGTTAGTTATGCCTTTGTGAATATCTGACATGCATACGGACTATAACTGTGGGAACATCCAGTAGTGACATTTCTTTTTTCTAAGGAACCCAACTTCACAACAGACATTATGATGAGGGTGTCCTGTTTAAATGCTTAAAGGTCATGAATTTGCCAAATTTGTTAGCACACTCCGATAATTAAATCCACTAGTTTTGATTCACCCTTTTTTTGTTTTGTTTAATGATAACAAGCATATCTTGTTCTTCATATCTATGGCAGTAATCTTCAGTTTTGCGTGTTCCTACATGCCTGGAAGGGTTAGCATGTTCATCTCTCTTCAGCTTGTTTAGTTGCTTGTACTGTTTTTGTTTTGTTGCTTATTTCTTTTACATTTTCTGTTAAAACTGGTCAAAATATGATTCCCACCAATCTCACGGTTTCGCTCTAGATACTGATGACCGTCGTCCAGTGGCCGATGGAGGTCCGGGCCAGGTGATCCAGCCTCATGAAAGCCTGGTACTGAATGGTATGAAAAGCAGAGATGACAAAGGGATTGTGTCCTACAAGTGGAAAATGCTCACCGAATATCTATATGCTGTCTATGAGGTGAGGAGAGTGACAAACCTGAGTTTACCACCATTATTTTAAGACGATGGCATTTATTTATAGGAATATCTGCTATAACTGTATTGATTCCACCTGCTGTTTCACTAAAAAAAACGTGAGACACTGTCTTTATATGCCCTACAGGACATCCAATTTAAAGACCAAATGGTTGTTTCCAACCTGACATCTGGGAAATACAGGTTCCAGCTGACTGTTACGGATACTATCGGCCAGTCGGATTCAACCGAAGTTAAGGTCCTCGTCCTCACTCCTGAGCAGTCTGAGCGTGAGTATCTAGTCTGAAAAAAGATGCTGTTTGAACCTTCAGCATGATTTGAACATACTGGGATTTAAATTATGTGGTGGCTGTGGCTCACGAGGTGGAGCAAGGAATCTACTATTTGAAGGATTGGTGGTTCTATCCCTGACTTCTCCAGTCTGTATGCCAAAGTATCCTCTGGCACGATCACAGTTGGAAGGTTAGATAGAAGGGTTAGGTGTAGAACAAAGGTGCTTATTTCTGTTATTGAGGCTGCTGTATAAAGCACTTTGAATGCTGAAGCAGAAAAGTGATATCTAAGAGTCAGTCCATGTATCTGTTTTTAAGTTTTAAATGGAGAGAGAACCTTACCCTGTAGATCAGAGTCTTCATGACATAAATACCGCGCTGCCAGTCCGAAGCTGGAAATTACATCTCAGCTTGGAGTTGGCCGATATGTTTCATTACTTGATAGACTGGCAGGAGCTATGGTTCAGTTTCAGTTGTAATGAGTCATGTTTTCCTCCGTATCGTATTTGTTGACATTTTCTTTAATGGGGTCAAGACGTCCTAATTCAGATATTTCCCAAAAAAAAATAATTTTGTAAATATATGGATTATTTATTTTAATTAATTAATTTTCTGTTGCATCACCCTGACCCTGGAATATTAAACATTTCCAAGCAGCTTGTTTTCAGTTGCTCCTTGAAGTCCTTCCATGTTGGCAGACATGTCACAACATGCTAGAATCATTCCTGTGGACAGAGTGACATGACAACATGAACACAGAGGGATAAAAGCTTGTGTTTTAAAGGGATTACACCCAATTCTAAGACTCTGGGGAAGGAGGGCTGGTAGCAGGAAAATGAACTTTGGAGCACAAGCGACTGGTTTAATATTCTCCTTTTGTGTGAGGGGAAGTAATATCCAGGTCGCTTCTGTTGTAAAATACCACAGTAAGGCGACATGACGCTCTCTGGAGAAAACGGAAGTGAGCAATCTCAATCGGTGTGGTTTTTACTGTTCCCCCGATACCATCACTCCTCCCCCAACTCAGAAGAACCTGTCAGTCTGGTTTCTGCTTAGGCGGCACAAACAAAAAGTCAATGTCCGTAAATGTTAGTGTCCGTACTAATTAAGTCATTTAAAATCTGTTGTTTTTAAAAAATACGTGTGCGCTATAGGGGGTTGTCTTTTGCTTAGTTCTGCATCTGCTGGTTGATTATATAGTGAAGGACAGGAAAAGATTTCTAACCATGCAGTTGGTTCAGTCACCCATTAACAGGTTTAGTGCTGAATAATGTTCAGGAATGCTTTCTGTGGAATATGTGTGATTGTTGCTGAGACTTGCCTTTGTGTCAGTGCCGCGACTCTTGCATGACAATTCTTGCCATTCATGAATGAAGAAATAATATGAGAACTTACTCATTAAAGTACAGCTTATACTTCCAAATGCTACGTTTCCTTTTCCAGTGTAAAAAGAATCTATGATCTTTTGTGTCATTAACCACATTCGCATGATCTGTAGCTCTTTTGTTCTCCACTTCTTTTTTCTGCTCCCTCTTTCTGTCTGGACGGCAGTTTCATAAGTAATTATCTGTCTGCTCTCAAGACAACAAGGAAGCACACGTCAAAGAAAATCTCATCAAATAAAGTATCGCGTATGAGACAGGACAGCTGTCTCATACGATTGATCAGATTGGATTATGGACTTAAAGCAAGTGTCATATTGTTAATTTGCTTCAGAAAGTCATCTGATTAACATTTAAAGCATTGACTAATAGTGAATCATTTTATATTTGTTAATGGGGATCTGTTTTATGATTTCTTTTCAGCTACTTTTCAAGTTGGACTCTTTTAGAGTCATTTTGATGAATTAAATTCCCATATTATCCTTATTTATCTTAACACAGGGCCTTGGCGCAGTATCTTGATTCATCCACTGTTTGACTTATCAGCACGAGTGCTTGGTCTTAAAGGGAAAGGTGCTAATTGCCCTTTAAGCCAACTTTCTTTAATTGGCTGCCCCTGACACAGATAATATTTGAACAGCAGGTGTGTGAGGTTTCTGTCCTCGTACCCAGAGCCGAGTGATAAAACATACATGAGGGAAGAGTGAGCGTTTAGAACAACCTGAATCCTTTTGCCTCACAGGGGTTTCTTGCACACACGCTGAGCTCATAGCTTGAAACTCTGGCCGTGTTTAATAGGATCTTAGCAGCATTTATATTACTGAAAATAAGAAAAAGCACAATTTGTTTCCTCTTAAAGTCACAAAGAAATGGCCTTTTGATAAGCTGTTGACAGGTTTCATATTTTCAAGTGAACACATACAGGCTGTGAAGTTACTAGTGAAATTTAATGTGTGGTGGAGTAAGTTAGCTGTGATTCAAAGGTAATCCTTTTTATTTTGTGTCCCATCAGACCACTGTATGGCTCCGAAGAAGGCTGGACCGTGTCGTGGCTCTTTCCCTCGGTGGCATTACAATGGCGCCGAAGAAAAGTGTGAGGAGTTCTTATTTGGGGGCTGTAGGGAGAATCTCAACAACTATCTCACTGAGGGCGAGTGCGTTAAGGCCTGCCACGGTTCAGGTACCTGTGATCAATGCTTTTATTCTTCTGTTTGTTGTTTTTCATTTAAATGACTGACAGATCATTAATATGTGTGTGTGTCAATTCACTGAAGGGGTTTACATTACAGATTATAAGAGGATATATATATCTAGAGAACAAACTGTAACTGCTTGCCCTGGTATACATCTTTTACATTTTCAAGCCCTGTTTTAGAGCATTCCCTTCAATTTAAAACAAGTGTTTTTGCCACTAAGTGTCAGGTTCAGGTCTAAGCTTTCGTTTGAGTAGTTACATCAGCACAGACAGAACTGTGTCAGAGATCCAGCCCTTTGAGCACACAGAGCCCAGAGCTGCGAGACTTTGGCTTTGTTTCATTCTCCAAATAGCTCCTGCTGTGAGAGGTAATCACGTGAGCCTGCAAGTGAAGATGAACTATTATTATTATTTTTTAAATAAAGGAAAAATCAAGTAGAGACTTCAAAGCCAATATCAAGGCTTGTTCCAAAAAATGCCGGTGAACACGATTCTAATGGATAAGTGCAAAGTCCTTTGTATGGTAAAGAAAATGTACACTTATCTCTGCACAACAAATCAAGACTGCTCTCCAGAGTAGGTGTAAATGTCTCCTCAGGTGCATTAACAGAAAACATAGAAGTAGTAGTAATACAATACAAAATATATTAATTGATTATTTAAAAACATTTGAAAAATTGAAAACATCCCCCCAGGTGTTATACTGTCTGATCGCCCAAGGGACAAAATCCCTCCTCAGCCTCTCTGCTGAGTGATTCTGAGATAGCAGACTATTGCTGAAAGTTGTCGTCTTTCTGCCTGAAGAGGTGAAATGTCACCGTCAGGACACGTCAGTGACCTGATCTAAAAGCTCGGTGTAATTCTCCAAGATTCTCAGATACAGTTGTTTCGGTCTGGATTTAAATCTACTCAAATTTAAGATGGGAATTAACTGTACCGGTACTTTTGTTTCAATTCCACTGTAATAATTGTTTTTAAGATTTTACTTCTTTTTTTATGGCTTCACTGATAGTTTGTAATTAAAAGAAATGAACATTTCTTCTCCTTAAGATTATCAAACCCCTTTTTATTTGAGGAAAATCTCAATATTAACGACTTTCTGTAGCTTACTCCCTGGTAAAAAAAAAAAATTAACAAATCATTTTCATTTAATCATAATCTCCTTTTGTTTTATTTCTTTCAGTAAAAGGATCTGGTAGAAGTTTACCAATTCATGAAAATCAAGGTAGGTAAATGATGGTCGCGGAACAAAAGACTAGAAGCCTCATGTGCACAACTGGAAATGCATGTCTACTTTTTCTACTCTGTATGTTTTTCTTGGTCACCTCAGTGTTGCTCTCACAGTCTCTGATGCCAAGCTGAATGGTTCCTAATGAGGGACTGGCTAACATGTAAAAGTGATTTATTTACTTTTACAAATGTATTTGTACTGACACATAGTTTCATATTTACACAATTGCGAAACACCATCAGAATTCCCTTGAAGCTGTGTTTCTGGCCATTTGACAAAAACCTGTTCTCACAACCAAAACTATGTAAATTTATGGCCTGACTGCTAAGTTCACCACAACTCTAGGTGATAGTTGTCTGATGGTTCATTAGCTATTGGATATAATTAGTTATCTAGGGCAAATATCTATCTAGGCCATAGAGCAGTACAAATGACACTTTCCCTTATGTTTGTGTGTCACAGCAGAAAAATGTGGTGCTCCGTGTAATGCGACACAATTCACCTGTGCTAATGGTTGCTGTTTGGATCCTGCACTCGAGTGTGACTCAACACCACAGTGTACCGACGGCTCTGATGAGCAGAACTGCGACGAGTGTGAGCAATAACTAACGGGCTTGTGGGATGACAAATGGGGCTTTGATAGCACTCTGATAAAATGTTTCTTGAAAGTCATGCTAACTGGTGTTGTCTCCTGTGTGGTCGTCAGTGAAAGACAACTTTGAGATTCTGCGGCAGATTCCAGTCAATGAAAAAAAAGGTGATTGGAGCTTCTAAGCCATTCTCTAGAGTTTATTTGTTATATAATTAGCTATTTCTAAATGTAGCACAGGCTGGTATTATCTATGTAACCTTAGTGGTGGTTTATTGAAATTCACAGCACACTGCACAGAAACTCCCGACCCAGGAGACTGCAGGGACAGTATGACTAAGTGGTACTACCAACCCATCGAACGGAAGTGTTTGCGCTTCAACTACGGTGGCTGCGGAGGAAATGATAACAAGTTTGAGAATGAGGAGGCCTGTCAAGACTATTGTCGTGGTGTCACAGGTAGGGTTTTATTTTTATATATTTATAGTACACATAATCCCAGACTTCATATATGATAGTACAATTTCCTATTCATGCCATTTTTATGCTACATGAGTTTAAATGGTTCTTTGTTTTCCTCGGGTTTAGTTTGGGCGCCTTTGTTAGAGGTGACATTTCACACCTGTTCTGATGGAGCAGTTCACAGCTCTCACAATGAACTGTAAACAAGGTGAACTGTAAATGAATTATTTTCCAGTAGGTTTAACTTCTTTATCAAATAAATTCTACCACGAGCCCACAAAAGATAGAAGCCAGCTCCACAGTGGACCTCGCGTTATCTTTTATCTCACCGTTGAGCCTTTGTGGACCATAAAAAGCCCTGATAAACTTCCTGTATATTATTGCCCAGCTGCTGCCAACAACTAGCTAGTGATCATTTGGTGAGGAAAAAGGCCAACTAAATATTGTTTCAGGTGAAAACAACTAAATGCCAACTCTGCTACATGATTGTTGGGTCTGTAAATATGGAACTGTTTGTATAATGACAAACTGGCGTTACCATATGGTCCAAAAAATGTTTATGCATTTATTGCTGGAGGTGATGATAACCGATACTGAAACCTTGGGCCATGCATTATTGCACATAATTTGAATACGGCTGAATGAGACTCATGAACCGTATGAATTATAGCCGAGTCGCACGGTGACACACAAATATTAGCTCGTTGCCAGATTAGTAAAAAGATGCTAACATACAGAGAAGCAGTAAAATGTAATTCATTCTGTCTTTACTGTCAAAGTGTTTGGCCAAAGGAAATCTGCAAGTTAATATTAAGTTATTTCCATCATTGCTTCATGCTAAAGAGTAACAGGTTGCTTGGTTTTACTGTTTAGATCAGTGGTGTCAAGCATATGGTCCGGGGGCCAAAATTGGCCCTGTAACGACACCCCTGAGGTTTTTTTGTTTGTTTGTTTGTTTTTACAGCGATTTCACAGTAAAATAAAAATGACATTTTATGTGAACAAGTTTACAGAAAACTATATATTTTTTAATTACAAGACAATCAGGGCAATAAAATATCAGAACTTTACCTGTAATTTCACATAGTTTCGCTGGTCAGGTCTAGCCCACTGAGATCAAAGTGGGCTGTATGTGGCCCACGATTGAAAATGACTGACATCCCTGGTTTAAATGAATGAATTATTGATTGAAATTGATAGTTATTTGTTAGTGTTTATGTGGCATTTGGGGTATTATAAATAGGTTTGGATCTATATGCTCCACACTTCAGAACTCCTTTACTAACTTGTGTTACAATTTCAAGAGTTTACCAACAATTTCCAACTTCAGCAGTGGTTTTACACCTGCTCTTTCCTCTAAAAGATTGTTTTTAATATTAAAGGAACTTTTTTTAATGACATACTGCTTTTTGTTTTTCAGAAAATGATGTATATTTAAGAGAAAGACAAGAGAGCGAAACCAGTGAGAGTGACAGCCAAACAGGTATATTACCCTTTATTTTTATCTATGCCTGTACCAAAGGAAAATCATTTCTTGCCCGTTGAGGTTTAAATACCCATCCTACCACTTTTACATCAAGAGCATTACTCTTCACCCTCTTTTCAAGCTCAGATCTTATATGACCAAAAATGTAATGCTGTAATTGTAATGCTTATTTTAATTCATTTTAACAGCCATTTTAGCGTTAGCTATCGTGTTGGGTGTGGCTATTGTCATCGTTCTAGCCATCCTGGTGTACCACTTCCTAAAGGGAAGGAAGTCCCAGCACCGTCGTCTGCCTGCCAGTAATGCAACGTACACCACGATGGAGCCGAGCAGAGACGCTCTGGTCTACAATAGCACCACCAAACCCATCTGATCGATGAGAAAAGAAAGGCTGGTGTTTGGTTGAGGTTGCGAGTTGGAGATGTATGTTTTTAAAGGTAATGTACAGCCAAGGATGTCTTGGACGTCATCAGTGATGAAATGTGAGGTTTCATTTGATTTTTTTTTTTTTTTTTTGAGTTGTTGGATAGCAGTTTGTGCAGGCTGATAGGAAAGTACTTTTAATTCTTTGAAAGTAGATTTCCACAGGAAATGATCAATTTTAACCATACCCACCCCCCCAAAAAAGGTTCTCTACATGTTCATCGTTGCATTAAATTATGTTATAGCTCCGTGTGGACAGTTAAATTATTAAAGTCTACATTCTTATCAGGCCCAAACTGGCCTCTTTCTACAAAGTAATGTTCTTGATTTTGTTTTGTTTTTTTACAACTGAAATCTGGGAAATTTGGCGGTTATGTAATGTCAGTGATGTTTTAACGCCACTGACATTACATAACTGCCACTGCGGTTGCTTTAATGCCGCCTTCTTTACTCTGTCCAATTTTCTTTGTATTGTGTTTTACAAACTATTGTTACATACTCCCATGGATTTCATATGAATAGTTAATGCTATAAATATTCTTAGAATTTCAGAAGGTAACGCTTTACCCTGAAGTTTCTGGGTTGATCATTTTTAAATATTTGTTTTTAGAACAAGCATCATA
The DNA here is from genome assembly GCF_041146795.1 of Maylandia zebra. Lineage (NCBI taxonomy): Eukaryota > Metazoa > Chordata > Actinopteri > Cichliformes > Cichlidae > Maylandia > Maylandia zebra. Next base: position 31,315,229 of record NC_135185.1, on the reverse strand, counting down.
TATTATCAATTCCTTATTCACGCTTTAATAAATACACTTGCAGTTAATTATTCAGCATAAAATGTACATATTTGCTGGATCGTGATGTTCTTCCTTAATAAAAATATTAACTCACTTTTATTTGAGAAATCTTTGTCATGCAAAACACATCGGCTGTCTCGTTTGAACACGTTTCAGTTTTCATTTAGTCAGCTCTTGCAACACTGTCTTGTGTAATGTGCCGCACGCTTTGATTTGGGGGTTTTTTGTTAGTGAAATTAGTATTTCAGACTTCTGACGCTGCTGCCTGTCTGTGCATGTGCAGCTGGGATGATTAATAAATTAGATTTTTGATTTTTTTTTTTAATATACTTTATGATTGGATCTTTTATTGGTTTTTATAGATTTACCATGTTGCTTATCTGGGCTCTGCGTGTGTATCTTCAGGTATGTGTTTGTAGTAATACACACTAGCTTTCTAAGACACCCTTGGAGAGCATGACACACTTCCTGGTGACTGTGTGTGGAGTTATTTGTTAAATAAGTTTTTGTCTCACCTTCAGGTGGTTAAAAGTCACAGGTAATACAGTTTATAAACCTTATAAAAGTACCTGAGTTGTTGAAATCTGTACAGTAATATCACAATGTAGCCTAGACTGTAGACATTTTGAAGAGCATTAAATATGCTTTTGCTGTTTTGGGTTTAGGTGCAAATGTATTTTTGTTGTGTTTGGTTACTTGTCTGGTCTATACTTTGCACGACTTGGCTCACATTAGCAATGATTGAGGCTGAAATGAGTCAAACCACTTCGGCTAATGTCTGTTTAAGCAGTTTCAGAAAATGAACCACATCCTGTCAACTTCACTGGCATGATGCAACACTTTCTCCACACTTTAACAACATAAAGTGTGATATAATGGCACATCGGGAAACTAATGACATGGGTTCAACATTTTACCAACGTCATTCCAAAATGGATTCTATTCATTTTTCACCTCTTCAATGCACAACACACCAAAATGGAAAGAAAAAAATGCTAGAAATTCTTGCTAATTTATTAAAAATAATAAACCAAAAATAAAACATGTAAATGAGTATTCACAGCACACAGATACGCTTGTAAAGTTCTGGATAGGAAGTCATATTAATGATTATTGTCATTTATTTACAAGATATAAAATTTTATAAGTCCTGATAACCTAATTTTGTGTTCAGATATAGGGTTAGCACATAAGGCTATGCAAAGTGGAGGTGGTTTATCTTTCTGCTGACCTCTGCTGGCTTCTAGGTGATCTGCTAGTTGAAAGAAGAAGTGCTGAAACCTGTGAGGTGAGAGCAATGAGATCTAAGTGATCGTGTCAGTTTATTTCAAATAAAATGTTAAAATCTCTTACACCGGCAAATTTGTATTATACTGTTTTTAAACAACGCATCATAGGCAATTTATATACTGACTAGGGTGACCAGTTGTCTGTCTTTATGAAGGACTGCAGAGCATTTTTATAAAAATAAGGCTTTTATTGCCCAACAGGGAAACTTGTAACTCACCATAAAGTCACAGGCTCTGCAAATTTCTGTGAATAGGATCAAAACCATCACAAAGCAAATTAAGTGAGAATATTATTTTCAGTTTTGCACAGTACGGTACGTTGCTGTGCAAAGGTTTTGAACCACCCCTCATTTTGTGATATTTCCCTAGAGAAATGGGAAATAGATGCAGCAATTTGTTGAAATATCCATACATGGAACTATAGTAAGTAACTAAGGGAAAAACAGAGTTTGTACAATTCTAACACGTTTGAAAGTGAATATTTGGTATGCCCAACTGTATTATTCAACACAGCGTGAACTGCAACACCACTGGCTGAAATGGAGACTGGGTCAACTGAAGTGCTGGATGCATCTCTCAGGCACCATCAGTAGCACAGGAACAGAGCAGGAGGGAGCGAGAAAGAGAGCCAGGGGCAACAACAAGCGACAACATCGTCACATTACAGGGAGTGCAGAATTATTAGGCAAATGAGTATTTTGTCCACATCATCCTCTTCATGCATGTTGTCTTACTCCAAGCTGTATAGGCTCGAAAGCCTACTACCAATTAAGCATATTAGGTGATGTGCATCTCTGTAATGAGAAGGGGTGTGGTCTAATGACATCAACACCCTATATCAGGTGTGCATAATTATTAGGCAACGTCCTTTCCTTTGGCAAAATGGGTCAAAAGAAGGACTTGACAGGCTCAGAAAAGTCAAAAATAGTGAGATATCTTGCAGAGGGATGCAGCAGTCTCAAAATTGCAAAGCTCCTGAAGCGTGATCATCGAACAATCAAGCGTTTCATTCAAAATAGTCAACAGGGTCGCAAGAAGCGTGTGGAAAAACCAAGGCACCAAATAACTGCCCATGAACTGAGAAAAGTCAAGCGTGCAGCTGCCAAGATGCCACTTGCTACCAGTTTGGCCATATTTCAGAGCTGCAACATCACTGGAGTGCCCAAAAGCACAAGGTGTGCAATACTCAGAGACATGGCCAAGGTAAGAAAGGCTGAAAGACGACCACCACTGAACAAGACACACAAGCTGAAACGTCAAGACTGGGCCAAGAAATATCTCAAGACTGGTTTTTCTAAGGTTTTATGGACTGATGAAATGAGAGTGAGTCTTGATGGGCCAGATGGATGGGCCCGTGGCTGGATTGGTAAAGGGCAGAGAGCTCCAGTCCCACTCTGACGCCAGCAAGGTGGAGGTGGAGTACTGGTTTGGGCTGGTATCATCAAAGATGAGCTTGTGGGGCCTTTTCGGGTTGAGGATGGAGTCAAGCTCAACTCCCAGTCCTACTGCCAGTTTCTGGAAGACACCTTCTTCAAGCAGTGGTACAGGAAGAAGTCTGCATCCTTCAAGAAAAACATGATTTTCATGCAGGACAATGCTCCGTCACACGCGTCCAAGTACTCCACAGCGTGGCTGCAAGAAAGGGTATAAAAGAAGAAAAACTAATGACATGGCCTCCTTGTTCACCTGATCTGAACCCCATTGAGAACCTGTGGTCCATCATCAAATGTGAGATTTACAAGGAGGGAAAACAGTACACCTCTCTGAACAGTGTCTGGGAGGCTGTGGTTGCTGCTGCACGCAATGTTGATGGTGAACAGATCAAAACACTGACAGAATCCATGGATGGCAGGCTTTTGAGTGTCCTTGCAAAGAAAGGTGGCTATATTGGTCGCTGATTTGTTTTTGAATGTCAGAAATGTATATTTGTGAATGTGGAGATGTTATATTGGTGTCACTGGTAAAAATAAATCATTGAAATGGGTATATATTTGTTTTTTGTTAAGTTGCCTAATAATTATGCACAGTAATAGTCACCTGCACACACAGATATCCCCCTAAAATAGCTAAAACTAAAAACAAACTAAAAACTACTTCCAAAAACATTCAGCTTTGATATTAATGAGTTTTTTGGGTTCATTGAGAACATGGTTGTTGTTCAATAATAACATTATTCCTCAAAAATACAACTTGCCTAATAATTCTGCACTCCCTGTAGAAAGGTATAGCAAAGAAAATGAGTAACACCAAGAAAAGAAGCAAAATCTGGAACCATTTCCACCATCTCTTTTTAGTGAGCTGAGCCAAAAGAGCCGGTTTTCTAGAAAGAGCCAGAATCCCATCACTAGTGCTGTGTACGTTGCTGGATGCATCCAAAGAAAAACGTTGAAAGCCCATCAGAAAGCTTTAAAAAATAAGTGAAAGTCTGACTTCTTGGAACAAAATATAAAGAAAGGACTAATTTATGTGCCTGTCATTTGGCTAAAAATGTTTAAAATTCTACCATCTTTGGATGCATCCTTAATGAAACATGCTATAATTACCTGCTCTGTCTGAAATACTGAAATCACTTATTTGCAAGACTATTAACATGCCATTAAACGAGATAATTAAAACAATCTTCATCTTCCTTTTATAATCCTTGTATATGTGTGTGTGTGTGTGTGTGTGTGTGAGAGAGAGAGAGAGTGAGAGAGTGAGTGAATGGTAAATGACAAATGACACACATTCAGTTTTCACTGCCCCATAGGTAGCTTGTAGTTATCTGGTCACTGTTAGAAGCCGATGCAATGATTTATAACAAGCTCCCAGCAGATGGCGATATTGGCCTTTCTAATTTTTAACTTTAAAATCACCAATTCAACCAATTTCAGCCACGTTTTGTAGATGGGTGGGAGTATGTCAAGTTCATTAAGTTAATTAAGGTGTGTGGGACAGTAAAAGCTGACTTTTCCCATCGTGTTGACTCCTGTAAAGTGGAAAGCATGCTGTCTCCAGCCTTCTGCGGTGATGGTGACATTATTTTCAGGAGGACAGGAGAGAGGGGGTCGCGCAAAGCAATAGCGCACATAAATTAGCACCCACCCAATACACTCACTGACACCATCTTTTGTGAAGTCCCCATTTCAGATGACCTGACCCTCGTAAAAGTTATTGGCGGGGGTGTCTTTCTCAAGCTTTTGCTTTGCATACATATTCCGTGGGTGGGAGTAAAGATGATTTTATATATTTATTTGTTTATTTATTGTTAAAGGACCCAACATTTTGTTTAAAGAAACATATATACTATGTAGTCCAGATGTCTTTATGTGGGAACACATCTGACACCCACCAAGCATTACAGCATGTCAAAAACAGGCGTTCCTGTGCTGCGTTCGCGTCCTCCTCGTAAATATTACGTCTTCTGGGTATGTACACTTCATGCGCTCCTTGTTTCAGGGGCACCACCGTCGGGGGGCCCACTGGTGGTGGTGGTGGGTGTGGGTGGGTGGGGGTTGTCTGCCAAGACTGTCCTATGTTGATAATAATTTTAATAATTATAATTATTTTCAGTGATATCAACTTTAACTTTAATATTAGGAAATTAACTAGGCATATAATTATTTTTCTTTCATTCTTGTTTGCCATATTTTTCAAGTAACGGATATTTGACAACAGCATAATAAAACTGGAAATTCTGTGTTTGGTGTGCCGCCGCAATATTTTTAGTCACCTCCACATAACCACCGCAATGAAAATATTCTGGAGGCACGCCTGTCTTGTTTGTTGTTGAATACTCGAGAGACGGACTTATATATAAGCAATTTTTTTACTTTGAGCTATTGTGCTACGTCTGTTTTGATTGTTGTTAGTGAGTTACAATTGTGAATTAAAACAACGAAGTAAACTACACCCCATAAAAACAGCAGTTATTCTGCGACATACACTGCTAATCCTGTTTAAAGGTAAAATAGCAGGGGGTGTAATGCAATCAGCATCCTAAGCCATGCTGACTTACAATTAGTGGGGTGGCATGGACCCATAAGCGCCATTTCCGATAGACATTGAAAGCGCCATCAGTTTGCAGTTCTTCAAAGATGCAGCCGTTTAGTTCTCGGACGCAGTACGAGCTGATAACCTGCAGTTGGGATGTGTGTGTCTGAGCTGCATGTACCATGTGAAGAGAGTAAACTAACGGATTAACCTGATATTTTCAGCCAGAAACCACAGAAGAAAAAGGGGTTTACTGAGGATTGTAGTCGCTGGAAGGAGAGAAGTTGGCGAATTGGGTACGTGGGCTACTTTTGATAACTTCACCAAATCTTAGCTAACTTAACGTTAGCTTTGGAAAGACACACTGCGCGGTTTATTTTATTGTTCGGTGGTTGCAGAGGGTAAAATAATAAAGTAATTGTCTTTGTGAAGCACGTCTCGAGCTGACAAATATTCAGTTTCAGTAAAGACAAATGACCGAAACCGCCAGAGCGTTACAAAACATCTGCATGCCAATCTGTTCTCCGTGTATATTATGACAGAGATGAGCTGTGGAGTTGGTTACTCATAACGCGTTTCTTATCAAGAACCTCTTCGTCTTTAACTTTACATGAATTGCAGTTTCTGTTTAATATAATTTCACAGGACCTGAGGTGGGCACGAGTTTCAGTCAGATAAGTTCTGTTTGTCTTTGACGCAAAACCCTCTCCGTTCAATGAACTTTGGTCAGCTGCTGCAGTCTGTATTTTTTTTCTCATTACAGACATTTTCCACTTTACCACGCTTATCCTGTGAGAAAAACTAGTCCTCCCTCTGCAGCTGAATCACTTGCCGTTTCCTCTTTCCTCGCATCCAATTTCCACCCCTACAGAGCGCATACTTGGCCCCAACCATCCTAATTGTTTCTTCTAATGAGCGCCCCGGAGAGACACAGGGAAGTTTTAAATGGTAGTTTAATGACTCGTCCCCACCAGCTGCTGAAGAATAAGAATGGGGCAAAAATCAATCAATTACCGCTGAAAAGTTCAATCTTCTGCCTCTTTGACCTCACTTGACCTTTCAGACAATAACGAAGCAACTTTATTCCACTTAAATGTTGCCTCAGTGCGATGAACAGCACTCTCCCTTTAAGGTGGTCCAGACAGGAAACTGCCCAAGTGTGTCTTGGATCTGAGCTGGCCTCTAAATCCTTCTACCAGAGTTTCGGTATGCTGCAGCTGTGATAAAATTACCAGAGCTGCAGATCCAAGGCTGGATTCATCTATATAGAGGCCTTATTCTTTCTTTTGAGAGTCTCAGAAATCCCCATCTTTATTATTTAGCCATTCGTTGCTCATTTGATGCTGTTCTTAGCATTTTTTATATTGTCCTGAATTGCCTTAGCTCCTTTTTTCCCTCTAAATTTCAGCTTAGATTAGACTGCAAGAATTAAAAGTTGTCTTTAAACAGAGACAGCATTGTGTTTACTAGAAAGGGGAGACTTGAGTGCCACAAGAGATTTGGTATTCTAGACACCCAAGGGAGGTTGTCGTTGCAGTACTGACAAGCCTTCAAGAAGGCCCAATGAACCATTTGGCTTGCAAAAGAAGTGTAATGTACCTTTAAACGTGCACACTGCAGTTCTATTTGAAGACTTGTCTAATTTTACTCCTCAGTCCGGTCCTCTCCCTTCCAAACACTGCAGGACATTATGGAGGACTGCCTTCCCTCTGGTTGTCTACCGTTTATAATTTTACAAAACTTGAAGTCTTCACTTGTCATTTGCACATTAAGCTGGCCGTTTCCAGCCTCGCAGGCCAGGTATGCATTCTACAGTTATAGGTCTCAGGTGGGGAAGTGAAAATCGCTCATTCTCCTTTTCCACCACATTGGGAAACAATTATTCTCCCATTAAAGGCTATTTTCGCTAAATTGTACGCAGACCATATGGGCACAACTCTGTGGGTGTTCATTGAGATGGGTCACTTATCACCTCACTTAAGCCTCACGCTCACAAATGCAACAGAGTTAAAAGTAAGAGGCTGGGGGAAGGTTAGGGCAGCGTCTTTTTGTAAAGGTTGTGGATTTGATTGAGACAAACAGCGACCATTGGGGTGTATTGTTTTCTCCGGTGAATGAAAAGCTGGTCTTAAAAGTCTTAAAGCCTGTGTGTCAGGGGGCAAACTGCAGAAATAATGTGGGAAAGGGGGCACTCACATAAAGGCTATTTTTCAAGCGGTATTTTCTACAAGGATGGACTGGGTAAGAGAGGTCGTGCTAGATAAATATGGCACCCATGCTGGAATAATAAAGAGTCTGTCTCGGTTACCTCATAGAATCCCGGGCCGTTCCAGGTCAGATTTTTATTCGTTCTGAGCGTAAACATCCGTCCTGCCTGATGATAAAGAAATAAAGAAAATCCACCCCACCGTGACTGAGTAAAGACATCCCGAGGGGAACTTGTCATATTTTCACTTTCCCGTGGCCCGTGTTTGGGTACACGTTTTGTTCACCGTGATGCAAAAGAGAAGTACTGCAAGAATTCTCTATTTATAGTTCCTCCTCCCATCAACTTGTTCTGCACCATGGGAAATTAATTTGTGTTGTTAATTGTCTCACAAAAGCCCAATTAAGGTCCCTTTTTTCATTCTGAATCCGACTTGTGCGTCATCATTTGTAGTAGGACAACCTGTGCATGGAAGCTTTCTTTGGGGAGTGTTTTAAAAGCAGATGCAATCAAATAGTTGGCAGTATGATGTCATCTTCCTTGTATATGCCTGGAGAGACAGAGAAAGTGGCACATATCCCCAAGAGGAGAAGTATTGTTTTTCTCTGATTTCCTCTGTAGACATGTTCTTCAGTCTCACTTCCACATAACATCCACGAACGGAAAAAAGCTCCAGATAGATCGCTATCAGCCCCTGGGGACTTTCCTATAACATATCAAACCAGAGATGTTGATTCAAGGTACACATTTGTCTGCGTGTTTTCAGACCGCGCTGATGACATTTCCTATTTAGTTGCACAAGTACTGCATGTTTGCCAGCATCTGTTCCCCTTAAATGTCAGTTTGTTTTGCTTAAAGAAAGGAATTTGGGTTCTTGCTGCCGATCATGCGGATCACTTTAAAGCCTGCCGTTTAGAGGAACATTTCTTCAGACCAGTTTATCAGCTGGTCTAAAGAAATGATCCATTGCAGGTTTTTCTTTTAATAACTGTCAGCCTGGCTCTTGTGGCATCTGTCTTCAATTAAGGGGCAAGTTGCAAATTCCCATATGGGAGGTTCATGCTGCGGTTAGGGCAGTCATCAGCTGTGGGAACCAAATGTTCTCCATTTGTGTGAAATGACAACTAGTTCAAGCACAGGTGGTCAGTTTGGCATGAATGTTGGGCGTGTGTTTCATGTTTTTGTTAAGACTCAAAATTTGTCCACTGTCCCTCCCTAGGAAAACAAGGATTTGCCATATGTCAGCTAATGTAGGTAAAAGTTAATGAGTTCCAATTGATGATACTGTCCAGATGTTCTAAGATTAAGTTACAGTGTCCTGTTAGGCATCTTAAAACTTACAATCCCAAGCCACTGTTCTACAGCTACAAGCAGCCTTTGATAAGACATTTTTAAGACCCAGACGTCTGCACTGTATCTAGGTTTGAGCCCATTATTCCCAGTCTAGCCTCTGATTGACAAAAGACAGATTAACATAGTTTTGGTCTGGTCATTTGGCAAGGTTAGCTCAGAGGTCATAGTAGGTGGGATTATCAGAGGATTTTATTAGTTCACTGGTCAATGGGAAAAGTTCAAAGCCTGTTTCTCAGCATCAGTACTGCGTTTTTGTATATTAACCCAGCACTTGAAAATCAATTGGCCGAGCTTAGTCAAAGGTCAAATTTATTGAGTTTTTGCAGCGTTTGATACCAGTTGTGCAAGGCAACACAATAGAACTCATATGTTGGTTGGATGTCACTTTCTTATCTCAGGAATATTAAAAATAATTATATTAAGTATTTTTACAATGTTTTATTTAAATATTCATTTTAATCATTTTATGTTAACAATAAAAACTGGTGTTGCTTGTTAATTTCAGAATGCATTTACATCTGTACTTGCTAGCTACAGTTTTCTTACCTTTTGTTGCAGAACCTACATGGTGTAAATTAATGAGATATTGTAAAGCCATGCATTAGTCTTTATCGTGTACTGTGTGCATGCATTCTTGCATCTGTGTTTTCCTGCCATTGCAAAAGACATTGTGTAAAAGTGCTACCAGTGGTGCAACACTGCACAGGATATCTTTAGGTAATTAAGTAAACGTAAAACAAAACCTACATTTAACTTTTTAAAGGAGGATTTTTTTCTCATTACGTACTTGTCCTAGTTCATTCTGGGATTCTTAAATAATAATAAGAATTATGTGTCATAATTTTTGTTGTGGCTTTTTTTGGGGGGGTCCCAAACAGTCTTTACTTTATGCCAGCCAGTGGACCCCACAATGTGGCAGTGATCTTAATAGATCGAGCTCAGTGACTTTTCTTTTTACATTCCTGCACATCTTAATTGGTGAACCTCCTGGCAGCGGGCTCTGTTGGGCCTCGGCTGGCTTGGCTGTCAACTCTGCACAGTGGCCAGCAGATGAACTACGAACAATGCCCATCCTAATCCCTGAAGAATTCCTATTCCTCTGATCTAGCTGGACCAAGAATGTGATGCTTAAAAGGCCGGAGGCTCACCAGGAATCACAGAGAGACAAGTTCTCATGCACCGTGTTAATTTGCTGTAAGGAGACCGAGAGGCAGCGATGTGAGAAACTGGCAGCACAGTGGCTCTGGAAAGGACATGGCTCATTATTAAGAACACAGCAGCCTGGCATAAGGGATAAAGGACAAATATTTACCACCAAGGGAGAACCTGTAATCTCACTAGACGGTTATATTTGTAATAAAAGATTATTCTGATTTGATGTGTTCTGTTTACAAGAGGTCGACAATCAGACGAAAGGCGAGGTGGCTAAAATCTCCTTTTTCCATACAGCGGATGAACCGAGACTCCACACCAGTGTCTGATAAAATGGTTTGAACTGTGAAATATGCAAATGCTCCAGTGGAATCCAAGAATAAAAACATGGTGCTGAAAATGAGCATAATGAGTCCACTTTAAGGATGTGGAATCAATACTCGTAGCACTCGAATCCTGTAGCGTTAACTTAGTTGTGGCGAGCTGTCTTATGTCCATGTTCAGTGGGTTCTTACACTATTTAGCATGAGCTCCTGATCCTCTGCATACCAAAACCTTTGCCGCCACTTTGCATTATCCAGGGGCTAACATGAGCCAACACAGCTGTAAGCAGGGAATGGAAAATTTCTGTGTTTTATTCAGTAGTAGCTCAGTAAGCTGTGTCTAGTCAAGATTGAAGAGCCACGTGACACAAGAATGACTCTGTAAAGAAACAAAGCATTTTTCACAATTACAGCTCAGTCCAGTGAATCGAATTAATATTACGCTTAATATTACGCTTTGTCTTGCTGTGAAATGCCTCTATTCTCTTTTGACCCTTCACATTTTCTCTTGTGTGCACCAGAGGCCCGCGTGCCATGCCAGAGGGGACCCATTCTGCTCTCTACCAGGGCCCAATGGGGGAAGGTAAATATATATATTTTATATGACCTAAGCGCTGGTGATTGCTGTCTATAAAGTGACTAGTTTCATGATATAGGGTTTTAATATGTTGGTTTATTCCTGCTGGTATATCTGGTTACCCAGGACACTGCTAACATAACACAGCAGTACAGCTGAGGTGAATGTAAAATGCTGGAAATAGAAGAATAGAGGAAATGTAGAGGCTTTGAGAGGCACAGCTGAGAGAGCAATGAACTCTCCTCCTACACTCCTGGCTGGTAGAGAGCCTCTTTGTGTGGATGTGGATCTTGGCCAACCCCCTTCATACAGCTGAAACCCCTGAACACTTGCACATCAAACCTGAATGTGTCTCAGGCAGCCAAGATGGGTAGTCTAGCCAGTAGTGCTGACCTTATATACTGGGGACCACTCAAATTACATATTATTTTAGTGTTCATTATCTTTAGTCACAGAGCCACAACATAGACATAGGGCCTCTTTGTATCTGCCTGCTCTGTCCTTCAGTCCTCCACCACCCCCACACCTCTCTCCTCTACTGAACACATTTGGTGCTGGATTTTCACTGTTGCTGAAGACTACCAATGCATAAATGGTGGCCTTTCCCCCCCCACGCCTATTCCACTGATTCAGCTTTGGCGAGAAGGAGACATGTGCCGCCCTCCATGAATTATGTGTCTGTTTCCTCAAAATGTCACTCTGCACCAAGTAAATGTCCTCACATTTTTTGTTTTTTTTATAGCCCATGTGACTTGTACATAATCATCCTGGCAGTAAAGCCCACTTGTGGTTAAATCCTTTTCAGCTGGAGTTAAAGTGTGACTGACCTGCCCCCCTGCTGTGTGGATGGATGGATGGTGATTAAGGGGCAGGGCAGCTGGTAATGTGCTTGCTGTGGAAGGTGATGATTGGATGTGGTTAACAGGCTGGAGGAATGCATGTGGTGAAAGGAAGACCTGTCTCTTCAAGGTAAACAATAAAAAGGCTGTGGTTACAGTCCAGCTCTGGTGTCTCTAAAAGGTCAGAGGATTTTGAAGTGAAAAGAGGGCGTTTTTATTGCCACTTGCAGGTTTTGGATAGAGGCCATGCACATAATAATGATCAACCAAGGTGCTTTTTTTTTTTTTTTTTTTTCCTCCCCCAGACAAATTTAAGGATGTAGGGTAACTTATATGTACCCCTAATCATTTTTGTAAAAATGTACCTTTCATTACTGCGTTAGAATGTGAAACTGCACAGTTGCAACCCCTGTAGCCCGAGGACAGGTGTAATCCATATATTCTGACATTTCAAAAAAAGAAAAATATGTGTCTAATCTGTGACAAGGTTCATCCAGGCATTAACAGGCCTGAGGCTGCATGAAATGACTCTCTCAAAGATAAGGGTTCCCCGTGACCTACTTAACCCCAAGCAGGAATGTAGCTGTGTGTGCAGAATGTACAGCTTTAAAGGGGTTCTAGGGGACGGATGGATCATCTCCATTCACTGCAGCTTTTCCAGACCAGTGGGCATAGGGTTGTGGACATAGATGATGGCAGGGATGGCTACATCTCTGAGTGGGCTTGTTAATGGAGCTCCTGGACTGGAACTCTTTCTCTACCTAATTGTCTGTAGCGGAAATCACATGGAGTCTCAGGTGAGCCTGCCACAACTCTGTTCTGCATCGATTTGAACTCAGACTGAAATCCCAGACAGCTCCTCGTCCTGTATGTCAGCACAAATGTTGCATATATCTGTGCAAATCAATTATATACAATGCAAACTAATTTATAGAGAATTGTTTTTGTTTTTTTGCTCCTTACAAGACTTTCTTTCAGAATAAATTATTTTACATCCTCTCACATTGGCACCCCTTCTATAGAGCTCTTTCAGTGGATTACCCACATCAGCTAAAGGTTCTCAGCAGTGCTTGTTCCAGTTAGATGGCCTCTATGAATCTCATTTGAATCTATAAAACCCTCCATCAACTTCCTTTCTGCACTTTACAGTCAGTTGACAATCTAAAAGCCATTTTATATATAATATTCTAATCACCCTGCAGACATCAAGCTATGCTGTAATGTTATTGTAAAAGACTTTATGTAATAAATGTAGTGAAGGACTTTTTAAAAAACTCTTAGCATGAGAAAACCTTTGCTCGTGTCGTATTTAGTGATCTACACAAAGACGGAGAACTTGGTGTCGTAACAAGATTCTTTATTTGAGTGCAAAGTAACACAACTTTACTGGGGCCTAAATGCCAAGAAAAAACACCACCACACCCTTTATAACACTGCATGTGATAAACTGCTTCATGTGAAGTAAACAAACGGTTCCCCTCTGACCTCTCCTCTCCACGCCGCACACAGCTGTGCCGCCACAAGCCCGCGTGGACTCGGCAGCTGGGCGCTAACAGGACAGCAGTTTGGCTGTAGATTGTCAAACTGGTGGTAAAGTTTACAATGGGCTCACACCTCAGGGGCCCAGAAGTGTGTGTTGTCCAGAGGAAATGATTTGAGTGGATCCAGAGCTTTGTGTGTGTGTGTGTGTGTGTGTGTGTGTGTGTGTGTGTGTCTGAAGAGGTCTTGGAGGTGGGGGGGCTTGTTGATGGAGGAGTTTCTTAAGTGGATCATCTCATGCCTATGCACTGAGGTCAGCTGGCACGGCTGGATCCTTTAAGAGCCTGCGTCGAGCACAGAGGAGTTTTAGAAGATTACATTTAAGATTGTTTTGTTTTTCTGACAGGTTTTGTCCTTTTCACTCTTTAAGACATCTCCAGTGCTGAAATGTCAGTTTAATTCTGATAAAGTCAAAATAATACAGATGTATCTTAATGTTTCATGTTACAGACAGTAAATGGGAGACTTTTAGTTTCACTTTTGAACACCAGAATTCCCCCCTAAAACTCCTCAGTACAACAGTTTGACCTTGGCTGCCAGTGAGGAATGCAGGTTCAGCTTGTGTATGTGTATTCGGCCTATGTTGTTCACTGCGGGTTATTTACCGACCTTCAGGCTAATTATTAACGCAACATTAAAAGTTCCGTGTGAGGCGGTGTTAATCAAATCATATGAAGGACTGCTTACAGCAGGAAACCTTTGACGTGACCTTTTTTATTTTTTCTGTCAGGGAATACGAAATCAAACCAGGCCATTGGTTTCAGTGTCTAATCACCTCTGTTCTGACTCATGCTGTTTGATAATGGTCTGTGAAGACTCCAGGCCTAATCCTCTGAGGCACCCTCACATCCTCCTGTGGGGCAGCCATTCACCGGGGCCAGGTGGGGAGGAGTTTTTCCCAAGGAAATCGGTGTAAGACTCCCTCCCTGTCTCCCAGCTGCCACTGGGGGAAGGACTTCATTGCCAGAGGTTGTGAAGGGGTGTTGGACGAGGAAGCTCGGAGTGGATCTTGAGTGGCGGAAGGGTTTTATTGAGATGTAGGGAGAAGCAAGAGTTCCTCTTATCTCCTGAGTGAAACATGGCCACACACACTGTTCTCGTGGCTCTGAAGAATCAGTTAGCAGATTAGCAGTAGTCTAGAGCTGAGGCCTCCGCTATGGAAAAAGGATTTGTAGTTGGTGAGGTAACCTGTTTTTAACTAGGGGTTTTTATCAGGATACAATGCCATGGTAATTTAGACTATAAACCTAACCTGGTCTGAAGGAGATTACGGTGTTTTTTTTTTGTCAGCTTCTGTCCTTTGTTTAAGCTTTGTTCTTGTGCAGGCTTTAGTCTTGCTTTTAGACATTAATATTGATGTGTTTAGCTTTGATTTTTAGGTAGATTATCGCTTGATGGCAACTTTGTTTTTCTGTTTTTGTTGCACAGCAACAAGAAAGAAGGAGTTGATGTAAAATCAAGTATGCTAATCTTCACTTCCTCTGCATATCCTACATACATTTTAGTGCCTCTCACAAGCACTAAGTATTAAAGGCCTCTTTAAGCAATATCAATCTGCAATAATCTAATAATAATAATCTAATGATTCTTATATTTCTGACAGTTAAAGTAAAACAGACTCGTTGCTGCTACAGTACATGGACCAGTTGTGCTCATGGGTGCAGTTTCCTGCTTTATTCACACTTCAGACAAGTTGAAACTTATATAGACTGTGTACAATGAAATTGGCTGCTTCTGATATGACTGAGTTACAAACTTGTTTTCTTTTCTTTTAGTTAAGAATTAAGTAATAATACCTAAATCTCTAAAGCAATAAGAACATTGATTAGGGTGAGTGCAGCCAGATTATGGAAAAAAAGCTTTGTTTTCTTTATGGTATATACGTGAATACAAACTGCTAATTGTGTTCTTTGCTTGATAGTGAATTCATTAATGAGCCCATTAGGAACTCTGCTTTTCCTAGCATGTTATAACTTGGCAAATGAAAGTGATAATAAAAACATAGTTACTGCATTGCTTTAAACTGCCAGGTTCTTTATAAATGACTAAAACAAACCCTTTATTCAACAAGTTAAATTTCCCTTACTTGTGTCTCAGGTTACTATCACTTAATTGTCCTAAGTTGTCAGACGTAATGTTAACAACTGCGAGACAGAGGCTGGTACCAGAGAAACAGAGTTATTCACAGGACGGCAGCTTTATCACCATCACTCATCCGGTTCCTGATAAGGCTGTAGAAATAGCACAAGGTGACTTTAGAGATGATTCATTGTCTGCTGTGTTCAATTTATTGTCATTTAATACATGAGTCATTATGAATCAGGCAGGAGCGTCCAAGCAAAGTTTGGTAATGGAGCAGGCAGGGACTCGCTTTTTCTTTTGGATGGTTATCCACAGTGCTTTTCTAATCCTAGTAAAAGAAAGATGCTTTTCTAATGCTAAGTGCTTCTTTTTGCTTTCAAATAAGCATTTGCATGTGGAAAACAGGCTGTGTTCCTGTTTCTTTTCTCCTGATTTGCTTAGAAAACAAAAGGCCACAAGTCAGAGTGGGTAGCGCAGGAGGGACTTTAGCGCAAACTCTTTATTTTCAGGGACACATTAACAACGTTAGCTACACTTGGGGGATTCTTTTAACTTCAGCTAAAGTAGTCATACAGGTGTGTCTCTTTGGGAGACATCTATTCTTTAAACACAAGACGCGTCCTCATTTGTCATACTGAAAGTGTCGTCATAGGAGTTGAGGGACTGAAGAGGAGATAGGAAATGTTGATTTATTGAAAAATTGGACTTTGCTCTGTGGCTCTTACTGGCTTCAACACGTCTATACGGTAAGCATTCAAATATTTGAATTTTTTTTTTTAAAAAGTGTCTTGAATTTGGCTGTGTAAGCATTTGTCAAACACAATTAAACTAGGTTACAAATAATTGTAGACTTCTTGCTGCTTGTAATATTTTCCATGGTGCAGTTTGTAACCTGCTCTGTAATCTTCTTCAGACTTTGGTTTCCTCATATTTCAAGTCAAGCAGACGTTGCATTGTGCAATGCAACCTTTACAAAGAGTTTGGTTCTTCCTGTGTTGTTGAGTCCAGACAGATTAGATATGCCGGGTACATGGACAGAGGGTAGTTTTAGGTGTCCCAGAAATAAAAACCAGAGCCTCTCTGGGCTAGAATTTGCATGGGTATCATGCTGGTTTGCATGAACTGATGGATAAATGTGAGTCTCATCATCACTGGGTTGTGTAACTATTAACTTACGTCATTGTGGCATGCTGTGGCTTATGTTAACAGAGAAGGTGATAATATTTACATGGGGGAAAAAAATGTACTGAGATATGCCCGATCATGTCTGCAGAGCTCATTGCGAGAGCATCATACCGACAGTAACATCTGTACTTTGTATGTGTCTTTGACAGAGACTGGTAAATGTTTTATACAAGTGTGTATATATGGAGGAACTCATTGTTCCCTATACAGTAGCAGCTTCTGACAGATGAAGCTTGAGACTGAGGTGATCTTGTCTATGACAGCCTTTTAGAAAGTTAATAACCAGGTGCAGAGGTTTTCATTTCAGTGTTTCCCTTCAACCCTCACATCATCCTATTAGGGACTGCATGTCACTCATATCATCCTAATGTCAGAGGCAGATGAGTTTATGAACTGTGCATTTGTTAACTGTCTGATAAGCTTGGGCTGAAATGGAAACAGACTTCTTTAGTTGTAGACTGATTAGACACAGAGCGCCTCTGTAAGCGAATGCTGTCTCTTTTCAGTAATGGCGAGACTGAAAATATACCATTAAGTTTGAGGAAGGATTGTCTTCAAATGTCTCATTATTTGAGCTGCAGCTTTTTAAGTTTAAGGAATACCTCCCTTGTTACAGATTGTATTAAGACACAGTTGAACTGCATTCAATTGTCCACTGCAGAGGATTCAAAGAGGCAGAGGGAAAAAGGGAAGTCATGCTTGTAGCATTAAAACACCTTTGTCTGTAAACGTTAACCTCAGCTTAACAGGCAAGAAGCTGGAATTTAAAGAATTACAATGAGGGGTTAGCTTTTTTCCATTTTAGGCTACAAGAGTCTGACCTATTTTAATCCATTAAGAATTGCACAGTCTCGACTCTTTGGCTTGTTGAGGTTAAGAGACTTTTTGAAATGTAGTCCAAATACTACACTATCTCAAACTCTAGCCTTGACTTGGTTAATGTTTATCTCAGTAAGGCACCAGCTGCATTGATGCTCAGCTGAAACAAAGGAGAGTGTTGTGCTGTAGCTGAGGTAGAACACTTTGTGAAACTGTGGCGTGTGAATGGCAAAATTACACTTGTGGCTTGGCTGCAATAATTTTTTTCTGGACCATACACTTAAGCTCCCTTATACTTAACATTCCCCACCAGCATTCTGTATAATCTGTGGTTTAACAGGTCTGTCCACTGAGTTGTTTAAAATGAAGAGACAGGAAATGAAGACTGTAAATGAATGCAGATATGCTAATTATACATTATAGGTAGACAGGGTGTCAAGTTTGTAATGTGTGGCTAAAAAGGAAAATTGATCTCGGCTTGCATGTATCACCGATGTTAAAAATGGATGCAACCCTTTGATCTGCTCCTTATTTACACATGGTGCGTCTCTGTGACACTTTCCACTTTAATATACAGTATATTATTACCTCTGTCAATGAAATTGGTTCTGGCTTTCTTAACAGGATCGCTGAAATGGTTATGAATGTATTCTCATGAAGGTTTTATCAGAAATGGAACTTGGCCCACCTTGGAGATCCACATTTACTGCGTTTTCCTGACACTTCCTCCCTGATGTTTAAAACTTGCACTTAAAAATCGAGCTGGTACGCAAAAATATTCGAAAGTGTAAATGTCATGCTTGTCTACCTTAGCTAGTTAACCGTTTTTTAGAAAGCATCTATTTAAACTAGTGCTCGCAGCCTCTGCTGTGGTGGTTTCTATTTAATGATTTTTCCCTGCAGGTGTTGCCAAAACATCACTGACATTTGGGCCTGAACCAAATACTCATCTAAAACACTGCACAGTATGGATGCTTTGATCTGTTTGCAGTACATGTGTAATGTTGTTTCTTTAATTGAAATCTTGTGTATTTATTCTTTAAAAGGCTTAATTTAAATGGCAGACACTTGTAAAGCGCTCCACATCTGACAACAGAGTGCCACAGTAATGGGAACGGCTTTGCCACTGTGGCTACGGATCCCTCAGAGATTAGTAATAAATATTTGCACATGCTGAAGAGACTATGTGGCACCAAGCAAGACCAGACACTCTCCTTTTGCACTGTCTGCATGATGGTTTTTCTTATTACTTAGGATATATGGAGGGAGAGATGATGTAAATGGAAATGTTACAGAGGATGCAGACTACACTGGCTTGGCTTTTGTCATCTTTGTGACAGGCTGACTGGAAACATTTTGCACTGAGTCACACAGGAGTACACATTGGGCTTATCTTAGATCAGCAGGTCATTTACATTCCTCTGCTCAGCCTCTTTCAGCATAGGTGGTGTTTGGTCCTCCAGTTTTAACCTAAAACATGTGGTAAGTGGTATCACCTACTGATAGTTCCTGCTTGTACAATCTCTGAAGTGGTCAATCAAAGCTGAGCTCCTTCTGATCTCAAGTGTGCACGCTCCAATCTGCAGATAAATCCAGAGTATTCTTACAATGCCGCTGTTTACCTTATAATGCAGTTTACTCATGCATGTTTTGTTTTGTCACTGTGGTTGTGCAAAAGAGTTGGGTTTTAGCCCATCTTTAGTTCACATTGTGTTGTTCCTCTTCCTCTTAACTTGGCAGTGTTTGCAGCCTGCTACAAAGAAGCTTTATTATAGAGGGATATTGGGTGGGAGGAAGAAATGGAAAGAGGAAGGGAGTTTCACATGCCTCACAGAGCAAGGCTCAAAACCAAAAGTACCGACAGAAGCAGCAAAGGAAGCAGATGCCTAATTCATAGCAGTGTATTGAGTGTAATAGCTCACCACTACACTCCCCTTACACCATCAACCCTGTGATTTGTCACAGAGTGTAAACAGAGCTTTCTCTAGCGGTCACCTCGTGCTTGCCAGCCCATCTGTTTCTCCCAGTGAGGTTTTGCATGGGAACGGTGTCAGTGGGAAGGCTTGGTGCAGATTGTAGATGTAGTATGAACAACATGAGCTCACTACTGAGTCATGGAAAGTTTCAAGATGCAAAAGAGGCGCGTCTGTGTGTGTGTGTGTGTGTCTGAATAAACCAAAGGTGGCTTGACTTTTCAAGTGAAACCCATCCAGTGCACATCACTTCATAAATCACTAACTTTATGTTCTTCCCATGCTCTGAGATGAAACGTTTGACTTGCTTAATATTATTTCTTAAACGGTTTCATGTTCTGTGCTGGGAAATAAGTGAAGTCAGGAAAGGTGAATCAGCATGGTTGCAACATATTTTTGTTTCTAAAACCTTGGGATTATCTTGCATCTGTTGTTGCACATCTACTGATGGAGATATGCAAGTTGAAGCTTGTCATCACTCATGTAGAACAGAAAGAAGTTTTCAAGCTCGTGACATAAGTGGCTTTTTTTGGGTGGGTTGTATCGGCACCATATTATGCTCTCCATCCACACGCAGTATGACCTAAGACATTAATTATCACTTGATGATTTGCCCCCGTAGATTTCCGTTTATTAGTCTGGAGTTGAACTGCTTGACAAAGCTGTGTTTCTTTAGCTTGGCAAACTGTTTTGACCTCTTTACTCTCTAAATATTTAAGGAAATGGAGCTCTCTGCACAGTGGCCATTCTCACCCTGCTATGATTTCATATGTTTAGGAAACGTTTGTGAGGAAAATTCCCCATCTGGCCAGGAAGAATGTGAAACTGAATATGGATTCCAGGTCTCTTAAATTCAGTCATGGTTCTATAAAGATGCATAAACAAAGCTCCTGGTCCCCTTACCCCCCCCCCCCCCCCCCTTTTTTTTTTTTTTCTCATGAGTTTTTCCCCTCACTGTTTTTCCAAAGTTCAGTCTTCAATAGTCCGGAGAGCGAGGAAACGGCTGGGCTTTTCATATAATATGTGGCGTTGTAATTGGGCCGTGTCAGTAATGATCTGAGTGAGGCCTTTTACTGTAAGCCACTCCTGTCTTAGTCTGGGAGTGGAAACAGAGTTATGTATTGATTCTTGGATAGTAGTCTGTTCAGTGTTACTTAAACATTCATTGATTTACTTTTATCTAACATTGTCCAAAAATGGGACTCATGCAGTTGGATCCTTCTTTATTCACTTCCTTTATGATGATCTGTTTTGTGACATATTGTCTAAGGTAATTGTCATGAATGTCTGTTACTGAAACAGCGTTTTTATGGCTGCATGTATGAGAAGGCGAAATATAACGACTAATGAGGAATATCGATGCTGTACAGCCATTAGTAGCTGCATTGAATCCCTATAAGGCCTATGCTGTTGTGGGTGACATCACTGTTTTTATTTCCCTTTTTACCCCGGTGTGTCTGCATAGCTCTACAATAATGAGCTAAATTCAAGCTAATGCATACTAAAGACCAGGTACTTGTTACTGAACTGCAGAAAAGAGAAGCAGAAGGCTTGTTTCTGTAGATTGATTATAAACTATCAAAATAAGAAAACAGTGCACGCCTACAATGGAAAAATGCCATCTATTGCAGGAGCATTGCGGGGAAGCCATATACACTTACAGTGTATTGAAGTATGTTTATGGAGCCATTGTTCTTGTGCTAATAATTACTCTGCATTTACACTGCACTGCTAAACAGACTTACCATAGTGGTTTCACATAGTTGTGGCTATATCATAGATTTAACTGTATTATAGCTTGAGCTGTAAGACAAGCAGGAGCCAACAGTAAACGGTTGGTTACAGGGCAGAGTCCATGCATCTAAATGCATGAAAATGTTAGAATCCTATCAATAAAGGCAAAAAGTTGCACATTAGAATATTCCAATGTCCCTTAACCAAAATAATAATAATCGAGCATACATTATAGATGAAGACTATATTATATTGTACTATTGCTTTTTTGATATGCTTTTATACTTTCTTTATGTTGCTATATTGTTTGTTTGACATGTTTTCTTGTGAAGCACTTTGTAACAGCGTTTTGTCTTAAAAAAGTGCTATATAAATAAATTTTACTTACTTACTTACTTACTAGACCCTTTTAATTTTTGACATTGTCTGCTTTTTGCTTATAGGTTTTACTTTTTTAAATTTCTCAAATTTATGTCAATGTTTCTCTCACCTGTTCCAGAATCTCCTCAGTTGTCCTCACCCCTCTCCAACAGTGACCATGTCCAGGGAGGCCTCGATTTGGGTCCATACTATTGCAACCAGGTATGCATGGAGCCACTGGATGGAGAGGGTGAACGTCCAGTGAGCCTGGTGTCCTCCCTGTCCTCTGGTTCATCCCGTGATAGTCACAGTCTTTTCGGGAGCACAGCAGTCCTTCCTTCCTCCACCACACCGCCTATTCCAAGTGAAGAGGACATAGATTTGGAGCTGAGCCCAGCTGAAGGCACCAGAGAGCAGGCTGGGAACCAGAGTCCCACCCTTTCAGGTTCTAGACATCGCTGGCAGGAACAGCTGGAGGCCAGGTTGATCACCAGCCAGTGGAATAACAACAACGGCACGGCCAACAGGAAAGCGACTGGTGAAATACTTCACATCCCCTGTTCGCCTGTCGTCGCGGATGCCATGGCGCCCAACCCAAAGCTGACCTATGTGGACCGGGTTGTCATGGAGATCATGGAGACGGAGCGCATGTACGTCAAGGATCTGCGCAGCATCGTAGAGGTGAGTGGATGTCAGGGTTTTTCCCCTTAAGCCAAGTATTCAGATTGAGCCAACGATTTTAAATTATAGCCACTAAATCATCTGAGCTTAAAGCTCATATTTGATTTGGATTAACAAGCAGCTATGACCTCATGTCTGCATCACCTTTTAGAGCAGCCAGGAACCAAAACACGGACAACTGAGTCAGTGGCTGTTGAAAGCAAATAATGCCTACTGTGTTCCCTACAAATAGGTCTGGTACTTGAACAGGATCCATTCTGATTTTCCTCTTTTCCAAACAAATCAGCCAGTTGACAAAAAATGTGCCAGACATCTGGCGGCTGAAGGCTTTGTTTAGAGATTTCTAGTTCATAGAAAGGAGGACCGTTAAACAGTTTATGGTCGAGTTTTAGTGTTTTGTATAAACTATTCTGTATATTTACAGTGCAGTGAAGGCTTACAGCCTACAGCCTGGGATTATGTAGTATGCTCATATGTGGAGTCAGAGTGGGAAACAGTGCAGGTCTTTCATGGCAGCAGGAATCTTGGGCTCTGTGATCTTGGTTAAAGATAGTGGAAACCTCATCTCAAAGATGTGAAGCGTGGAAAATGAGCCAGGGATGATTTTACCACTCAGCAGGCCACTTACATCTTATCACTCTTTCTACCTTTGTAGTCTGGAAACAGCTTCCCGACAGAAATCTCCCCAGTTCTCAGTTTGTCCTGGGTGGGGAAAAAAACACAAAAAACAGGAGCAGTGTGTTACCGTGTCACTGCACGGACTGTAATGCCTTTAACAGGTGAGCCATTTCTGACACTGAATGGCAGTAAAACAGTTAGCACCTCCTCACTTTGCGCCAGACTGTGTCTGGCGTCTTGCATTTACTGTGGGAGGGAGTGCTGCCCCTGCTGTAGCTTAAATAATGACGTGCTCTCGACAAACACTTCCAGGACCTTAAACTCTTTCAGTTGACAGGAGCAGAGTCAGTGAGACAGACTCTGCTGCAAGATCTAGCCTAGTCTGAAGTGTCAGGCCTCCCCAGCCAACACAAATAGCTCTATCTTTGCACCAACAGAAGAAATAACACACATGTGAAAAGAGATGTCGGGCTATAGCGTGGGAAAATAGTCATTCCATGATTACAGTATTGCTTCACTTACTTTTTTTTTTTTTAAATCCTATTCTTACTCAAAGCCTTGGATTCGACGGGCCCATAACACTTCTTTTGGCATTGTTTAATTTCATGCTAAATCAAAGCTCTTGCCTCATACTGACACGCAGCTGTTACACATGGACATCCTTGCTTTTTATCTTGCCATTTATCTCTCTGACTCTTAAAGCCATCACCCTGTCCTTTCATGAGATCATTTTTAGAACAGCTGTTTGACCCCGGCTGGTTTCGCTTAGCCAGATATATTCCCAACACTTGTCCAGAACACACCCAGAAAGATCTTTCAGCATTTTATTCGTAAATGTGAAAATTAGCGATTCAAACAATGAGTGTTGCAATTAAATGTAGGCGTCCCTGTTCTATTAGCGAGAAAAAGCAACTTCTAGCACTATAAGCTACAGATGGCATTCACTAAATTAAATCTCACAGCACTCTGTCGGCTCGGAGTGAGCATTGCTATTGCAGCACAGGAATTCTCCATCAGTGGTGTGCAGCAGTTCATTCAGTAGTGTGATGTGATGACTGTTCTCCTAATCTGTGCCGTCCAGCAAGCCTGCTAAGTATGTCTGTATTTACACCACATCATCAGCGAGGCTTTGCCGTGTGCGCACAAGCTCTTTACTGGTATGCTCCGTATTTAGTAAATGCTTATGTCTGTGTTTGACTATCGTTAATTTTCCCCTTCGCCTGTTTTGAGTTGTTTTCTTTCCACACGAGTGTGTAATTGACAGAAAAAAAGGGTAATCAGCCAGATGTTGGCATGTTTGGCTTTAGTACTTTTTGATATTTTTAACTAGTTTGAATACTTTTTATGTCCAGAGGGAACAGGCTGTACTGATGTTTCTAGAATGGGTACTGCAGAGCTTCTTTCAGAGTCACGTTGCTCCCTGGTCCACAGAACAAGTCCTTAAAAGGATCCTTGAACTGTCTCATAACTGATTTATGAAATAATAATCCTGCTTCTGTAGCTCAGGAAGATCTGACACCCCACTTGTCTTTTTACACACATTAGAAGAAATGTTATAGCCCTAAAACTGCAGCAATCAGCTGCACTAAACAAATGTCATCATCACTCAGTGCAGAGGATGTGAGAAGGCAATGAGAGGAAAATGTATATGCATGTTCCCTCTGCTGGCAGGAATTTGGAAGTGCATGTCTCTTTCTTAACCATAAACATGTAACCACATTTTAAGGAGTTTTCAGATATAACTTCCCCTCTTTACTGTTTTTTCAGGATTACTTGGCTCACATTATCGATATAGGCAACCTTCCCATACGGCCAGAACAAGTGTGTGCTCTTTTTGGAAACATAGAGGACATCTACGAGTTCAACAGGTACATATAACAAGTCTGTTTTGGGTATTTTTATGCAGTCATTTTGTGCAAGGAATGTTTTGTACACTTTCATTATGCTATTGGATAATGGAGCATTTCATGAAAGTTAAAAATGGCTGACCCTTGATGAATTTTTCTTCACATGCTGCTTATATTTTATTGAGTCATTCAAACCGGATGCAGGGAAAACAAAGGAACAGCTCGCACAGCAGTAAAGACCCGACTGCAAATATCCGAAAGCGGCGGAAATAGAGGTGCAGCTGGCTTTACATTTCGACATCTTATGTCAGCAAGTGTTCGCTGCTGACCGCGCTTGCCTGCCAAAACACACATTAACATTGCTCTCTCCTCTCATGGTGAGGAGCCTCCCTGGTAATGCCAAAGCTATTATAAAGAAGGCTGCAGTAGTTATTACATCTTAATCAGTCTAATTTTACAGATTTGTAATTGATGTTGTGCCATTGTATCGAGGCCTGACTTGCACTGCATTGTGAGGGCTTTGCTTTCGCAATATATAAACAGTGATATTAACTTTAATCATATAAATCCTTATATCAGCTTTAGCACTAGTGCCATATGTTTATGTGCAAAAGGGGGAAACCAGCTTTTATTTTTCTGGATGAACGATATACAGAAATTCTGCTTACTTTGGATGCTGTACTGCACATACTGTAAAAAAGAAACCCGACTCTAACGGTTATTTACTTTGCTGTAGTCCAGTCTCTTGCTTAGCTTTACAATATTCTGAAAGTCATAAACTCTTATTTGACATTGGGAGTTTCTGATAAACAGTCTTTATTTCATCCAAGAATCTGTACTTCTTTGGGGCACTTAACATTCTCTAAATATTGTTAACCAAGCAATCATGTGGTATGAACAAATATTGACACTGTGCACATAATAAATCGTAACACTTTTCTCATTGAACCAAGAACACGCTGGCACGTTCCTTTGAAGTCAGTTTCAGTCAAAGATTTGCGGCACTTGAAAATGCGTTGTGCTGCGTGCATTAAAAATAGTTCATGCTTGACTTGTGATGATTAGTGATGACTTTTTTTCCCAACAGTTTTCCATTGTAATTGAACATTGAAGTACATTTTCAGCACTAGAGAAATGAGTCATACTGCAGTAAAGCGCCTGTATTTCTTTATTTTATTTCATTTTTTTACTGAGTTGGTGTTACAGCTTGTAAAAGTTACAACTACAACTCAGGGTTTGTTTTGTGACCTGAATAAAACACATTTTTGATTGGACTGGTGTTATGTTCTCAATCCAGATATGTATACACTCACCTGTTTAACAGTGTATGGCTCCCTCTACTGGTATTTTTCCCCTCTAAGAAAGATCAAAAACTCCTTGAGGTTCATGTCATTATGTATTAAGTTCTTGCTGGTTACCTATTCCTTAATAGTTGTTAATTAATACGGTTTCAGTGTTCCCGATTGACACTCATCTATCACATATTGTTGCTTCCTGCATTTCAGTGAGTTGCTGGAGTCTTTGGACATGTGTGAAAATGATCCCGTGGCTATCGCTCAGTGTTTTGTAAATAAGGTAAGCACAACAATCTTGCACTAATTAAAGCGATATCAGCTCCCCAAGCAATGCACATAAGTAATATTTACGACTGGTCTGTGTTTCACCAGAGCGAATACTTTGAAATCTACACCCAGTATTGCACCAACTATCCCAAGTGAGTAACTAAGACGAGATGTTCTTCTCATATATTAAATTTTTTTTATTTTCCTGTTTTGGTGTGGAATGCTTTAAGGGAATCTCATTTGAACTAAAAGGTTAAGTAAATAAGTATCTGTTGCCTCATAAAGCGTGGTGTTTGCTATCATGTAACCACATGAATCTGTGGATGTTTAAACTGCAGCTTGGCTTGTTGGCAAAAACGCTCACGAAGCAGTAATTCTAGTTTTTGATATAACAAGCTTTAATGGTATTGATGGATGTCGCTCTTTGCCGTCCAACAGCTCAGTGGCAGCACTGACCGACTGCATGAGGAGTAAAACTTTGGCCAAGTTTTTCAGGGATCGACAGGCCGCTCTGAAGCGCTCCCTTCCTTTGGGCTCTTACCTCCTAAAGCCAGTTCAGAGGATACTGAAATATCACCTGCTGCTTCAGGTACAGAATCTCCTCAAGCGTCATTTTGGTTGACTAAAATGTTTCTTCAGTAAATTGTCTGATTTATGATTAAATAATTAAAAAACAAAAAACAAACTGTAAACAAATGTTTCTTGACCTCTTTCTTCAATTTTATATTACTTATTAATCTAGGTACAAAAAATGTTTAGGTATGAATGTACTGTAACTTGACCAAACCTCAACAGAAATTTATTTCTTTTTAATATTTTTGATCACTGCTAAAGGAAATTGCAAAGCACTTTGACCCAGACGAGGAGGGCTACGAGGTCATTCAGGAGGCCATAGACACCATGACAGGGGTTGCTTGGTACATCAACGATATGAAGAGGAAGCACGAACACGCTGTCAGAGTGCAGGTCAGATGAGGTTCCTTTAAAATACTTGTGAAGAGTTTGATTTATGTCATTGCCATGTGGAATAAACGGTACAGGTTCAGTGAAGGTGCTTTTAAAATGTAATGATTCTGTAACTCTTCTTATTCGTTTATCAATTCATTTCATATATTTGCTTTTCTCAACAAGGCTGCCTCCTGTGACTTCCATCTCTTGCATGAGCGATTTTTTTTTTTTTTTTTTTTTTTTTTGAGCGCCAGTGTTCGAAGTATCTCCCACGGCACATCCTTCTGATTTCAACTTGAATACTTTTCTCATGTTGTTTTTAATTTAAAGTGACAATAGCTTTTAATGATTTCCTTGGTTTAAGGTATGAGAAATAATGGATCCTTTGGACACAGAATCCTAGTTCATATTCACTGTACCTATCCTGGCGTGGTTTTCTGACAAGATTGTTTTATTTTATTACAAGACATCAAGGTTGCCTCCACCTTAATTAGATTAGAAAATGCATGGCTATTTTTCTCACCACAGGGATTTTCAAAAATGCCTTCTACTGTGAGAACAGTTCAGTAAGATAAGAGGAGTACTAAGTCTGTAAGAGGAACTTTGACAGTTCACTGTCATCTTGCTTTTTGTTTTAAATCTGTTCGCAGACAGTCCACCAAGAGGCATTTGAATAATCAGGTGCAGCTCAGTGCTTGCACAGTTTTAGGAGGCTAACTCAGAAGACCACCTATCAGTCATTTAGATGGAGATGAAACTGTATTAATCCCTCTGGGAAATTCAGTATTGCAAAAATGTCCCAGTGGACACACATCACCTGTAGTCAGTTCACTCTGTGTTTCCATTGTACAGGTGTTGTATGAGGACTAAAAATAACAGCCAGCTCCATATATATATATATACATATATACATATATATATATGTATATATGTATGTATATATATATATATATATATATATATATATATATATATATATATATATATATATATATATATACACACACACACACACACACACACACACACACACACACACACACACACACACACACACACACACTTAAAGGGTGTGTACTAACATGTTGATCTTCAGGAGATCCAGTCTCTTCTGATCAACTGGAAGGGGCCTGACCTGACCACCTACGGAGAGCTTGTGCTAGAGGGCACCTTTCATGTGCTAAGGGCGAAGAACACCCGCACTCTCTTCCTCTTTGAAAAGATGCTCCTTATTACCAAAAAAAGAGGAGAACACTATGTCTACAAGATCCATATCTTGGTACGTTTTTGTTATATTATTTGAACAAAGTTAAACACTTTGAAAATGGGGGGGAAAGGTGAGTTTTGTCTGGTGGAGTTGAAAATAACCAATTTATCTGCTGCAATATTTAATATGAGCACTCCTGTTTGTAACAAAATATATATGCCTGGAAATGAGCATAACTCATGTCCACTTTAATTAGATTTTTTTAATTAGAAAGCAAATTAAGAGATAATGAAGTACACTTGGTGTAGCCCTTCTCTTCATTACTGCATTCTGTGGTTCCAGTGCTCCACCCTAATGCTACTTGACAGTGCCAAGGATCCCCTGCTCTTCAGTGTTATCCACTTCAAGCGTCCCAAGCAGCCTCACACAGTGCAGGTAAATGAAAATAGAATCATTATATAGATGGAGAGAAAGAGATGCATGGATGGATTGTATCTGGTGCATCTTTATTAATGTAAATGACTAAAGCAAGTGCTTGTTGATCCAGGCCAAGACTGTAGAAGAGAAGCGTCTCTGGGCCCATCACATCAAGAGGCTCATACTTGAAAATCACAGCACCATCGTTCCACAAAGGGTAAACAACATCATCCCTCACACTGATTTTTTTTTTTTTTCCTTTTCCTTATGAAGAGGCAGCTTTTCCTGAAACATGCTGCCTTCTTTTTACAGGCAAAAGAAGCCATTCTGGATAATTCAAACTGTAAGTGTTACAATTAAAGTAACCAATATGGACAGGGTGTGTTTTCAGTAGTTTAATATACAAAAAAGACATCTGTGTGGAGAAGATTGTTGTAGTAATCGGAGTATAATAGCATATCCTTCTGCTGCTCAGATCTGGGGAAGTACCAGTATAGCCCTGAGAAGCTGAAGAAGGTGGAGTCCTGCCAGCCTGATGACTTCCATCTCGAAGGAAGAAATGGGAGAAGGAGATCAGGTATAAGAACCGATTTTAAATCTGAATACAAAACCTTTGGTCTTTGTGTAGTTTTTGTGATCATTAAACCACCAGCTAGACTCTTAGTAAGCTCTCCCATTTTTAATCCTCTTTTTAGAGCCAGCCAAACAAATCAGAAGAAGCACAAAAGGTTGGTGTGTGTGTGTGTGTGTTAAATTGCTGGATGCTGAGTAAGATTTAGGTGCAAAAGGTGCAGATTCATTACCAGTGTTGAGAGTTTCATCCATATTCTGCCTCTTCATTGGTCCAGCAGCCCCACGGCCCCCTACCATGATTATTTTGTGTCTCCATTGCACTTCTGCTTTGTTCTCTTTCAAAGACACCTGGAAAACACATCAAAGACGCACATTCACTCCCACCCCCACTCCACCTCACTATAATCCATTTAATTATATGCCACATTGGTCAGAGGCTTTGTTATACACAGACTCTTTTCAGTAGTCAGATTCGGCCCAGCCCTTAGATCTGTGCATCTTCACAGATTCTGACTGACCATTTCCAAAGAGAAATTCTCCCTATTCTTGTTCTCCTTTGCTCCCAGACCTGATCTGTTTTTGAACCAGTGTAATGAAAAAGCAATTTTCATGTCAACCTTCTCATCAGGGTGAGGGAGGAGGTCATCACGTACTGGTTAATTGCATCATGTCCGGCTTTACAGTCTGAGAACAAGATGCTGCTTATCAGTATTTATCTAATCACAGGGCCTCCCTTAAGTCCGGGCCAGTCTAACAGCTACCTCACTCAGTTCCCATTTGTGAAGACAGAAATTGTCCTGATTATACAAGATGTACGTGGTATTCAGGTCATTTTGGCTCATAATGTTGGACTGGCATATACTTTTTTTCATTGTCGTTAACATTCTCATTTGTTCATCTCTCGGCTCCTCTGTGGTTTTGTTCTCCACGCAGCTGTTTTGAAGGTGAGTGTCTGAAATCCAAATGCAGTCATTTAATAAGCCTTTTCTGTCTGTTGTAGCAAAGTGGTTTATTTAGGTCACTGGGCTGTGGTGAGATGTGGTTTAATCTGTTTTTGAGTCAGCAGTTCAAACTTTGTTCTAACTGAAAAAGAAAATCAAATAAAAATGAGATTTCTAATCTTCACAAAACGTACTTAACCTAGATTTGAAAAACATAAATAAATCACATCTCACCTAAAGCTAAAGCTGCTTTATGGTAATTTCATCCCATTTACAGCTTTGCAATCACAGCATTGCTCTAGCACTGGCCTTGCAATAACAAACCACATGTCCATGCCTTCACGCTACAGCACGCAGACAGTGAGGGGGCACTGCTGGGGGCTAGATGCTCCCTTCAGCTGGCCACTAGTGTCAGTACGCTGACCTCCAGTCTAGGGGAACCCCAGGCTGAGCGCCCGTGTGTGGAGGATCTAATGCTGAGAAGAGACTCTCTGGAGGAGCTAAGTCCTACTGACAGGGACCCGAAACAGGGCTATTTACCCAGTGAGGGGGGGCTGGAGCCAGAGAAGGCTGTGGAGGAGCAGGATGTGGAAGATGGGGAGAGCTACAAGGAAGATATACTGATGGGAGACGACCAGGTAGCCGACTTTGCCAGCTCAGTGCTCGCAGCCATCTCCTGCTGGCACTATAGAGCCAGGTCTTTGCTTTCTACTCACTTCACAACGGTGAGGGTTTCAGCCACCCACGGGTTTCCCATTTCCTGCTCCATTCCACCAGCTTACCAATATTCACTGCCACTCATTCTCCCACGCTGGCTCTCATCCCTATCACTTTTTTTTCCTTCCTTCATAAATGGAACTAACACCTGCTACCAATTGCACTGTCCACACTGAATGCATTGGGTTAAATTTTTGCTATCAAAGAACATCAACTGAAATCCTGTCAGTCGGATCATAAAGAACAATTTGAGGACTTGGGTGAAACCTAAGTCATACCTTGTGCATGTCTTTGCCTGTGTGTGTTTTGTTTTTTTGCTTTAGACTTTTGTGTCCTCTCACTGTGCATGCACTCCTGTTTTATCATTTCCTCCTCTTGCTACAAGGTGCTGGATTTCATGATGAATGTTAAAGCGAATGATGTTGAGATCATGCTTACATTTGCATTTGAACCACTGAGTCAGTGTGCTCTGTTTAAATGTTGTTTGACTTCAAAGGTTAATGTAGCCATCTGATTAAACGAACATTATACGAGCAAGCGCTTTGCCCTTTGATAATCATATTTTCTAATCATATTTCCCCTTTGAACTTTCATAATTAGAAAGCCTTTGTTAAAGTTAATTGTTGTAGCAACATTGTTCCCAAATGTGACAGTGCACATCATTTCAATAGGAATAAGGGCTTCATTCATTTCATTTTTAAAAAAAGCAAAAGACAAGATTGATTCCATGTTTTGCCTTTTCAGGATGATCAGAACGAAGATATTGCTGAGCTGAAAACTCTGACAAGAGAGGAGGTGGAAAAACATGAGGCTGATGCTCTGAAAGAAACTTGCAGCTTGCAGGTAATTGATAAAGCCCAGTATACGGTTTATACACATCTATTAAACCCGATTTCCATACATGTCTCTGAGGCCACACGTAATGTGTATTAGGTCTATTAAAAGGTATCCATCAGTCCTCATTTTGATAAGCTTATTTTAGCCATTGTATATTTTGAATGAGGCTCTCAGTCTATTATCTGTTATTGTTATATCTCTGTGAATGAGAGCGAGCGTATTTAATAATACATTACACAAATAACCTGGTTTCCTATTTAATAGCTGCCCTCTGCCGTCAACATAGTCTCTATGCTACATGTAAATTATGCCTGGAGTCATATTAATGCCATATGTAGCCCCGGTAGTTAAAATTCCTCACACGTACTGTTGTGCTATGGTAGGCACTCTCACTGAGAAAGGCAACATTGGATTTAGATGCCGGTTACAGTTCAAGCCTGATTCTCATAATTGGTAACTTTGCGGGGGGGGAAGGTTTCTTCAGCCAAGCAGAGTGCAGGTTATTATTCTTCCTAACCTTATCTGCACCACACAGCTCCAAGCTGCACCTCTTGCAATTGCAGACACTCCAAAAGAGCAGGCAGCACCTGGAAATAAATTCATATTAATGCCAGGCTGGGGTGACATCAGCAATATGAACACTAGTACAGCCGCAAACAATGTAATAGTGAACTCGCCAGGATCCAGTAAAGAGTCATTACAGACAGCTGCAAATGGCCTTTGCAGTTTTTAACTACACTTGGATTTTTGTACAGACATGGATCCCTGTGATACATCTCAGCTGAGCCTAATGAGGTCATTTACAGTACAGTGCAAAAGTCTTGAGTCGCCCTGATTTATATTTTGCTTCCAAGGAGGCAGACATTCTTCTAATTGTTTTAAAGGCTTTCTGAAGTCTTTCTTTGGACATTGGCTGCTTTTTCATTTATTTTCAGTCGATTCTTTGTACATGACCATTTTCAAAGGAGTCTATTGGATTTTTTTTCTCCGTTGTTTAACCACTTAAAACTGGAAAAATGATAAGAAAGATGTGACATTTTTGCCATATACTATATTTCCACGTATATTTGCACGTTTCAATAAACTGCTGCACCCGTTTTCCATTTTCCTAGCAAAATATAAAGAGACCTTTTGCACAGCGCTGTACATGCATCATAAGTTGTTTATGCATTCAACTATTAAGATTACTGTAAATAGCACCATTAAGCTTAGATTGTTTGTTATTAGAAAGTGTCATTTTACTGTAAAACAAAACTTGTGTCATGTTTCAGGTCAGTATGCAGGAGCCGTGCAATCTAGACTGTCTTCCTCAAGTAAATGAGAGCAATCAGCTGGAAGAGGATCGCTTCCAGTGCCCTGAGTCTCCTGTGACCCCCTCAGAACAAGAAACGGAGACCTCAGGACCTCAGGATAGCTCAAGGGAAACTGGAGAGGAAGAAGAAGGAGAGAGTGATTCCTCTGGTCTTCAAGTGGAGGAGGCGAGTGTACTGACCAATGGAGAGCTCTCAGAAGAGGAAGAGGAGGAAATTTCGGGTAACGAAAGCATCCTACCTTCCTCTGTGCTAGACCAGGCGAGTGTGATAGCTGGACACTTCAGGGGCAGCCTATCTAGACGGAGCAGTGTAATGTCAGAGGACATGGGTTCACTTGTCTGCCCCTCAGAGTCCGTGGATGATGATGCCGTCCACAGCCCTTCAGCTTGCATGGATTTTGAGAAACAGACCCAAATGCTGCTCAGCTCCTCAGCAGAGCTGAAAACTAGCTCAGAGGCTAATCGGTCAGTTCCTGTGCGTGAACTTGGGCTGAATGAAGGGGAACGCAGGTCTACGCTCTCCAAACAAGATCGCCTCCTCATCCACAAAATTCGACAGTACTACGAGCACGCTGAGCACCAAGATGCTAACTTCAGCATCAGGCGCAGGGAGAGTCTGTCTTATATTCCAGCAGGTCTGGTCAGGAACTTGAGCCAACAGCTTAATGATAATCCTGCTCCTCAGGAGAGGGCCGTCCCAGCTCTTAGGAAAGGTCTCTCTCAGAACAGGCCTACATCTTGGTCTGTGTTTGACCTTCCTGGATTACAAACAAGTCAAAACACTGGAAATTATCTACCACAGAGATCAGTCGAGGCCCAGGCTAGTTGTAACAGCATTTCAGACAATTCAGGCACAGAAGAGGAATTCAGGCCTTCATCAGAAATGCTCAAGGTTTGGCAAGACATGGAAAATGAGGGACAGAGCCAGGAAGCCCAGCAGGATGCACAGGAGAAAGTTAGTGAGTCATTATTAGAAGTGGCACACCACAGCTCTGATACTTCAGATGCTAAAACCGATAAGCAACCACCTCAGGTTCTAGACGAGTCTGAAATGAGCACCGCTTCCAATACCCTCTCCACGTTGTCACCTATCCCAACTTGCCAAGCAGTGGAAGGAGGATCTGGTCAGGGCTCCGAGACCCCGATGTTTCAAGAGATCGGTAAAGACAACCAAGGTCAACTACCTAAGATCATTAGCTTCCGAACAAGCATGGATGACGACCAGATCCTTCAAGACATGGGAAAGATGAAGAACAAGGTGTTCCAGTTGGCTCGTCAGTACAGCCAGCGCATTAAAAATAACAAACCCGTTGTCTGGCAGAGGAGCCGAGAAACTGCAAACCAGGAAGCCTTCAGGGACATGCCTGCTGTCCACGAGGAGAAGCTGCAGCTTAGAAAAAGGGGTAAATAGGATGCAAATCATTGCTCTTTTTCTTTTAAAGTACCCTAGCACTTTGACTTGTGTGCAAAGAGACCTGAAAGGCATTCTTTGTCTGTTTTCTGTGTGTATGCAGGTAAACCAAGCCTAAGATTGCCCACGAATGTTTGCAGTCAAGCAGTTATCCCTGAACTCCATTCTCCAAGTCCAGTCCTGACTCCCAGCTCTGGAGCCAGCTCCCAGAGCACAATTACCTGCCCGCAGAGCCCGGAGATGGAGACCTTCCATTGGCCTGATGTTCAGGAGCTGCGCTCCAAATACTCGGATGCATCCCACTCCTCAAAAATAACCCATAGCTGCACAGTCCTGAGTGGGATGGACAGGTGTAATGGCTGTGAACATAAATACAGTAGCTCCTCAGATCTTCGTAGGTCTGTGACAGACCCTGACACACTTCGAAAGCAATCTGAAACCACACGCAGTGACGGCTCCGTAGTAGAAGACTGGCCCCCACACCAGAAACGCTCTCGACTCTATCCCCTGCTGTGCAGGTGGAAATCTTTGGACCATATGCCTGTGTCTTTACCCCTTCATGAAGTACAGAACCTTCAGGAACCTGCCAGGACCTGCCTTAAGGTCAGCCAAGCACAAGAAGGAGATAACCTCTGTCCAGAGGGCGTAGACAGTGCAGCAAAGTCTGATCTCCTGAGTTCAGGGAAGACCTCAGAGAGCAAACTTGTGAGAAGCTTACGAGAGAAATTCCAGAACTTAAGCACAAGTTCATGAACATGTGATTTATGTACCGTATATTTTTATTAGAATTTTGAAACATTATCTGACAAATATCTCATACTTGTCCCAACACCCATATTTCATGTTAATTCTCTTAAAAGAATGCAACTTTGTGACTGTGCAGTGTTTTTACTATCGGAGACACCCTGACATGATCGCAGCACGGTGTGACACCAGAGACATATTAATGGCTATTGTCTTCTTATAAAATATGAATTACAATATTTACACACTGGGTAAATGTCTGCACAAAGTCTATGTAGAAATGTGTATAAAATCTCCTGTATGAAATGGGAACTGGTTGTACTTTATTATATCCATGTTTTTGGTTCCCAATGTTAGTGATTCTCGCTACAGTCAGTATAGCAATATTTCTGTGTAACTGTCAGGGAAGCTCTGACTGATGTCAGCTCTGCTATTAGCACAGCCTGTGTCCAAATACCAAAGATTGCTGCCATTTTTTGTTACTTTTGTTTTTAGCAACTGATCCTAGCAGTCGTTTGCTTTGTCATTTACTGTAGCTGCTTCTAAAACGTGTGAAACATCACTGGAGCTTTAGCGTTCTCAGCAAGTTGTATATTTTCTTAAACGTTATTTATAAAACTGTATATTTGGGAAATTTTGGCCTCTTGTAAATACTAATAATGCACTGTTTCATACTCTGTTTCCCATATTTTGAATAAAAACAGAAATGTCTTTGTCAGTTATTGGTAAATGTGCGTTACTGCAGATCCATTCATACCGTGGCTGACGTGGCTTCAAAGACAGCCTTCTATTTACATCAAATAAAATTCATTTAAAGGAGAGTTGAGAGGATTTATTGTTGTGGTGTAAGGAAATGCTCTATTTCAAAAACAAAGAGCAACAGTTCTAAGCAAAAGATGATACCAATGCCATAAAGGAGGAGCTCTATGACAAAGTTTTGTCCTCAATATATGAGAACTGCTTTTAAATATCTCTAAAAAAATTATCATCATCAAATGGGAGGCCCACTCCTGTAAGGAGAGTATGCAAAGGGCCTCAGTTAGAAAAACAAATGGCTCATTTCCTGTTACTTTTCCATGTAGAGCACTGAGCTCGGTGTGACACCCAAACAACGAGGCAGTAATAGTTACTGTAACTATGTTTTAGAATAAGATCCGTGTGGAGCTGCCAGTAGCAACTATAATTGTTAATGTGGTCTCATGAGTCTGTTCATTTGTGTTGGCTAATTTCTTATTATTTTTAAATGACCGCAAAGGTCATCCCGAGCGCCGCCTCGTTTAAAAAAAAAAAAAAAAAAAAAGTTCCATCAAGTCGGACATGAACACATCGAGTTACACCGGAAATACACAAGAGAGAAACCCTCTCCATAAAGCCACCAAACCTTTGTCATATTTGCGCATCACCGAGGGTTTATTTATTTATTTTGAGCCAACCACAGCTCGCATCCTGGTCACTGACTTGACGCGGAGGAGCGGAGCTCCAGACGCGCACTGAAACCAGATGTCACCACCAGCACATTTCCTCTGGCACCGAAGTATCTAACTGTCGTTTTTCCTTTTTTAAAAAAAAAACTTCCTGGATTGGCATTGCCCCAAAATAGAATAAATAAAAAAAAATCTTCTTTCCGTCTTTCATG
The DNA here is from genome assembly GCF_041146795.1 of Maylandia zebra. NCBI lineage: Eukaryota > Metazoa > Chordata > Actinopteri > Cichliformes > Cichlidae > Maylandia > Maylandia zebra. Next base: position 31,278,354 of record NC_135185.1, on the reverse strand, counting down.
TGAAGAATGGGCTGCGCAATATCAGGTCTCGCAGCAAAATCCGAGTTTGCAGAGAAGACTTCAGAGGATGCTGCTGCTGCCGCGTATCCCAGCGAGGACCAGATTCAGATGATTAAAGACTCGTGGAAAGTTATCCGGGACGATATAGCCAAAGTTGGGATAATTATGTTCGTCAGGTAGGACTTTTCTGATGTTTGGAGAATTTCAGGCAATTCAGAATCGAATAAAATACTAATTTAGTGAAGCGGTATGTAAGGATGGGGGGTGGTGTTATAATAAATTCTTTAGTTTTATGAAGTCACACTGAGTCCTTTAAGATATTGTATTGTAATGGGTTGCATCACTTTGTTGTTGCTTGTTACGCAGAAGAAGGAAAAAAAAGAAGTAAAAATGTCTATTCATTTCAGTCTGATCATCCAATCAGAGCTTAATGAAACGCTGTGACCTGCAGAGGAAGGGGTCTGTAAAGTATCTTGGTGAGCTACTGTGATGATGACATGCCTGAATTCTATCTCCATCACTCCCTCCCCCGTCTCCATGTCCCCCGGAAGCTTGAAACAGATCCCCCCCACCCACACACCCACACACACACACACACACACACACACCCGCGCACCTCCCTTCATATCACTCCAAATCACATCCTAATGTCATCACGTGATAGTAACAATAACATTATCAGAACTCCGGGTCTCCCATAGTACTATACAATTAAAGGCATTAGCCATCAGGCAAATTCATTTTAGCAATTAGGATGATAACTAGCTTCCGGGAAAACATCTTTAGCCCTTTGGCACTTGGCAGGGAAATGAGACAAATGAGAGGATATGGTGATGTAGACTGTCAGTCTTTAGAGTGAAGAGAGACTATTTGTGGCCAGAAGCCCAATGAAAGATGCCTGGAGTGAGTTAAAGCGATTGACCTTAAGTGTTGGCCTGAAAATACACGGGCCTCTCGTGGGCCAGGGACACCCCAGGGTACAAATGTCACCATGGCCTGCAACTCCTGATTGAACAGCAATGGTTACAATGAAACAACAAATGGGAATTGCCTGTTTGTCACTGGTGTTTTCACTTTACTCCTCAGCAAGTGAATTTTTATCTGTGAAATTTACCCAAAGTAAGGTGCATCAAAGGTGGAGTAGCATATCTGTGAACAACACAGAAATGAATGCAACGTCTGTGCAATGCCAATTAAAATTCCACTTGAGCCATTCAGAGTGCTACGTTGTCTGCATATGTTATGCATGCTTGCATGCACACTCCATGTCCACAAGAGATTAACAATGGAAGAAAATAACAAGCTGTCTATGTGTCGCCAGTGTGCTGACAGTCGTGAAATAAGAGCTTCAATTTCATCAGTGAAGCTGGCGAGCATCTCGGTATGAGTAGCGAGAAGGAAAGTGTCCCAGCTCTCTCATCGCGGATGAACTTTGCTACTGAAAAAAAACAACAACACAAAAACAGTAACACTGTGCAAATATCACAGCATTGTTTCTTCAACTTTGTGCAGCTGAACTGAATGAAAAAGATACAATTACGTGCACGTTTCTCATGTGTGATGCTGTAGGTAATAAAGCGCATGGTGTATCCACATGTTGCTTAACTTGTCAGCTCTACGCATTCAGTTAAATGATAAAGACTAGAGAAACTGGAGGAAGAAACAGGGAGACATGATAGTAAGATGTGCTTTAACAGTACTTAAAAGCTCATACAAACATGCTGCTATGCATGCTTCCTCAGACCTCTGGGCATTTTGGTGAGCTTGTGTAAAAGCTAGAGAGCTATGGGTATGTTTTGCAGCATTCATTAGAGTCTCTGACACCTCTCCCAGCACCTCTAGCCATCTCTTTATCTTCCAAGGTTGTACATGTGCCCTTTTTTTTAAATCTCAGGTTTAAAAATGCAGGATTGCTTTCTTTCAAAGGGCCACAGGGAATAAAAGCAAAACAGCAAAACTGCCACACCCATCATCATTTTACATGTTATTATTTCCCATTAATCCTTAACCCAGAGTTAGAAATCAGCACCGTACATGTCCAAGTTGTCTGTGTAGCACTACAGGTAACAAATTTTCACAGTAAGCAGTGCTATTTGTGTTGTTAGCTAATAATTAAGAATTATTGTTGTTTCTCTGATAATATAATCAGCTCATAATTACTTCTGGTAATGCAGAGCTTTAACACACTCTGAATAGTGTCTTCTTCAGAACAGGGCACATCAAACTTTACCTTAACCCACATTTTGTAGGTTTGCACAGGTATCAGCCACAATAAACACAATAAACAGTTTTTCTTTGATGAGTATCTGATATTACCTGATGTTTCATATCGGTGGAAATGTGATGCCTATCCTATCTCGTTAAGTTTGATGTGAATTAAAATCAACAGCTTCTCCCAGTCACCCTCTTTTTTTAAGCTTATATTTTCCTCCCCTGATTGTCTGACAACATTTCAGATGCCTGTCACAATGCTTTTCTTCCACGATGATGAAAACACAGAATTACCATAAGCCTTAGATCTCAGTGTGAGCACAACAGCACTCACATCCATGGGAGGCAGCTGTGTATTCTGGTAGCATGACTAATCACAGCTACCTCAGCTGGAGACTGAAAGGATCTCTGATTGGTTGGTAACATGCTTAAACATATCTGGTTAGAGAAACTGGCTTAGAGTTCAAGTCAGAAGACGCAAGCAAGGAGCAGTGGCTCATTTAATTGAGACTCTGAATCTGAGAGGGCGGCTCGCCCAGAGCCACGGGTGGAATTGAGTGTAAGGCCTAACAGGCTAACAAAGTCATGACCCCCGTGGCCTGTTTCTGATTGCAAATGTTGGCTGTGAAAACCGGAAGGCGCTGACTATAAGCAGCACTAGAGTAAGATCCAAAAGGCACAATCAGATCTCTATTCAAAGTGTCTATTTTAGAGAATGACTCAAGGGTGAGAGAAAATCCTCTAATTGCGTCGCTGATGAGGTGAAATCAGCACAGCAAAAACAGGATAATAAATGTGTGACTGTCCATCTTAAAACTCTGGGGTTTATATCATCTTAACTCTGGGGGAGAGGTTTGTTTTGGTGTGGGAATGAATGTGACAGGCTGTTACACGAGTGGCTCTGAGAGGCTCACGGATGGCTGCTTGTACTTGTTGTCATGGCAAACAGGTTGTTTGAGACCCATCCTGAATGCAAGGACGTCTTTTTCCTCTTCCGAGATGTGGAGGACCTGGAGAGGTTGCGGACCAGCCGAGAACTCAGGGCGCACGGCTTGCGGTCAGTCACGGACTCTACATCCCAGCACGTCCACACACCAGCATCTCGAACAACACTGAAAAAACAGCAAATTAAACATAGCATACACACCAAAGGGGAAGACAATATCTTTCACGTAAACTCAAATTTACTGCTACTATATATATATATATATATATATATATATATATATATATATATATATATGGTTTTATTTTTATAGTACTAGTTCACAATCACAGATATCTCAAGGCATTTTATATTGTAAGCTAAAGACCCTAAAAATATAAGAAAATTTCAACAAACTCACAGTTCTTACTTGGTGATGGTGGGGAGGAAGAACACTCTTTTAACAGGAAGAGGTTGTCTGGCAGAACCAAACTGAGGGAGGAGCATCCATCTGTTGTGACAAAAACAATCTCTGCACCCTCTGACATGCATCAGTCCTTCTTTTGATTGTGTTATAAGATTAGGTCCATTTTGATAGCCCGTTTGTAGCATCTCAACCTAGCATAGATCTGCAGTTTACTCCACTATAGCTACTCCAGCTTGCCTTATTAAACATTTTTAAACAAACAAAGGGTCATGTTGCCTCCTCTAATCTGAAGTAGCTCAAGTTTCTGGTTGTTGTCCATGTGCTTCTTTAGCCTTCTTAGAACCATTGTTAGCTTTAGCCATCTTCTGCCAACAGATGACACACTCAACCTGAAGCAACAGGTTTTATTATTTCACTCTTTCATTGTTCAGTGTCTGATAACTATCCGGTCATTAAGTGATGACATGACGAATCCTACTTCCGGGTCTAAAGTAGTTAGTAGTAGTTAGTAGTAGTCTGCGTTTAATATGGCTTTTGTGTTGTTAACATGTTTAATGTTTTGTATTTTCTTCTATTTGATCTCAAAAAGCTCCTAAAACAGTCAGTGATCACTGTTGACCTCCCCCTTTTATTACCGCTAATCATTTATTTAAGCTCAGTTTTTAAAACCTTAGGATGTAACTGCAGCCCAGCCCATGCAGCAGTACATGAATGACTAACCTCGTATTGTGGATGGATCAGTTGTTCTCCTGGCTGAAGTTTGGTCCTTTTACAGCATCCTGCCATGCGATTACATTTGTTCCTGACCACCGAGAACACTCACGTTAACTTTTATCGAGTGGAAAAAAAGTTAGCTTGTTTATATTATGCTAACATAGCTGTGTCGCTAGCGGTCATGTAGCACATCATTATATACCAGCTAGCCCAACTTCAGTAACCCTACAAACGTCACTGCTGTTTAGTTTTCTGTCTTCATTTATGCTGGAAGTGATAGCAGAGCTGTACGTTTTAATTTGTTTCCAAAACCCCGCAGTCAGGACATGCTATATTGTATTTAGATAGAAGCTAGCGAGCTAACTCCATGGTAACTTCTAACTCCGTTAAATGTCATAAATTCCGTTTTCATGGATGCCTGGATGTTAAACTCAATTGTTACACCTGGTAGAGCAGAACACTGATCGTTTTATTAAAGATGAAAGACTTTAGACAGTTTTTCAACTCTCAGTAATGCCACAGTGATCGTTTGATATATGGACCTGCAGCGGAGTTTAGACCCAGACGGCTAGTGACGTCAGACTGAACAATCGGATTGACAGGGATCCCTTTTGACCTAATTTTTTAAAGTACACACGCACACACACACACACAAAAAAAAAAATATATATATATTTATATATATATATATATATATATATATATATATATATAGGCAGCACGGTGGTTAGCACTGTTGCCGCACAGCAAGAAGGTCCTGAGTTCAATTCCTCCATCAGGCTGGGGTCTTTCTGTGTGGAGTTTGCATGTTCTCCCCGTGTTTGCGTGGGTTCTCTCCGGGTACTCCGGCTTCCTCCCACCGTCCAAAGACATGCAGCTTGTGGGGATAGGTTAATTGGATAATTCAAATTGCCACTAGGTGTGAATGTGCGAGTGAATCTGAGTGTGAATGGTTGTCTGTCCCTATGTGTTAGCCCTGCGACAGACTGGCGACCTGTCCAGGGTGTACCCCGCCTCTCGCCCTATGACAGCTGGGATCGGCTCCAGCGCCCCCCGCGACCCTGAAAAGGATAAGCGGTAGCGAATGGATGGATGGATGGATGGATGGATATATATATATATATATATACACACACACACCCACCCAGCACGCCCCTGCGGGCGGTTTATCCTTCAAGCTCGGGTCCTCTACCAGAGGCCTGGGAGCTTGAGGGTCCTGCGCAGTATCTTAGCTGTTCCCAGGACTGCGCTCTTCTGGACAGAGATCTCTGATGTTGTTCCCGGGATCTGCTGGAGCCACTCGCCTAGCTTGGGAGTCACCGCACCTAGTGCTCCGATTACCACGGGGACCACCGTTACCTTCACCCTCCACATCCTCTCGAGCTCTTCTCTGAGCCCTTGGTATTTCTCCAGCTTCTCGTGTTCCTTCTTCCTGATATTGCTGTCATTCGGAACCGCTACATCGATCACTACGGCCGTCTTCTTCTGTTTGTCTACCACCACTATGTCCGGTTGGTTAGCCACCACCATTTTGTCCGTCTGTATCTGGAAGTCCCACAGGATCTTAGCTCGGTCATTCTCCACCACCCTTGGGGGCATCTCCCATTTTGACCTCGGGACTTCCAGGTTATACTCGGCACAGATGTTCCTGTACACTATGCCGGCCACTTGGTTATGGCGTTCCATGTATGCCTTGCCTGCTAGCATCTTGCACCCTGCTGTTATGTGCTGGATTGTCTCTGGGGCATCTTTACACAGCCTGCACCTGGGGTCTTGCCTGGTGTGATAGACCCCAGCCTCTATGGATCTTGTGCTCAGAGCTTGTTCTTGTGCTGCCATGATTAGTGCCTCTGTGCTGTCTTTCAGTCCAGCTTTGTCCAGCCACTGGTAGGATTTCTGGATATCAGCCACCTCCTCTATCTGCCGGTGGTACATACCATGCAGGGGCCTGTCCTTCCATGATGGTTCCTCGTCTCCCTCCTCTTTCTTGGGTTTCTGCTGCCTGAGGTATTCACTGAGCACTCGGTCAGTTGGGGCCATCTTCCCAATGTATTCTTGGATGTTTGTTGTCTCATCCTGGACTGTGGTGCTGACACTCACCAGTCCCCGGCCCCCTTCCTTCCGCTTAGCGTACAGCCTCAGGGTGCTGGACTTGGGGTGAAACCCTCCATGCATGGTAAGGAGCTTTCTTGTCTTTATGTCAGTGGCTTCTATCTCCTCCTTTGGCCAGCCTATTACCCCAGCAGGCTACCTGATCACGGGCAGGGCGTACGTGTTGATGGCCCGGATCTTGTTCTTACCATTCAGCTGACTCCTCAGGACTTGCCTGACCCTCTGCAGGTACTTGGTGGTTGCAGCTTTTCTAGCGGCCTCTTCATGGTTCCCATTCGCCTGCGGGATCCCCAGGTACTTGTAACTGTCCTCTATGTCTGCAATGTTGCCTTCTGGTAGTTCAATCCCCTCAGTTCTGACTACCTTCCCTCTCTTTGTTACCATCCGACTACACTTCTCCAGTCCGAACGACATTCCAATGTCATTGCTGTATAGCCTGGTAGTATGGATCAGTGAATCGATGTCTCGTTCACTCTTGGCATACAGCTTGATGTCATCCATGTACAGGAGGTGGCTGACAACTGCTCCGTTCCGTAGTCGGTATCCGTAGCCAGTCTTGTTAATGATCTCACTGAGGGGGTTCAGGCCTATGCAGAACAGCAGTGGGGACAGAGCATCTCCTTGGTAGATCCCGCACTTGATGGTGACTTGTGCTATGGGCTTGGAGTTGGCCTCTAGTGTTGTACGCCACATCCCCATTGAGTTCCTGATGAAGGCTCTTAGGGTCCCATTGATCTTGTACAATTCTAGGCATTCCAGTATCCAGCTGTGGGGCATTGAGTCATAGGCCTTCTTGTAATCAATCCAGGCAGTGCACAGGTTGGTCAGTCTGGTCTTGCAGTCTCGGCTGATTGTTCTGTCTACCAGTAGCTGGTGTTTTGCGCCTCTGGTATTCTTGCCAATTCCTTTCTGTGTCCCGCTCATGTATTGACCCATGTGCCTGTTCATCTTAGCCGATATGATGCCTGACAGGAGCTTCCATGTAGTACTGAGGCAGGTTATTGGTCGGTAGTTGGAGGGGACCGGTCCCTTCTTGGGGTCCTTGGGGATCAGGACCGTCCGGCCTTCAGTTAGCCATTCCGGGTGTCTCTCGTTAACTAGCAGCTGGTTCATTTGTGCTGCCAGACGCTCGTGGAGTGCAGTCAGCTTCTTCAGCCAGTAGGCGTGAACCATGTCGGGCCCTGGTGCTGTCCAACTCTTCATACTGGAGACCCTTTCTTGGATATCTGCCACTGTGATGGTTACTGGACCCTGTTCAGGGAGGTCGCTGTGGTCTGCCCTCAGATCCTCTAGCCACTGAGCATTGCCGTTATGGGTTGCATCCTTCTCCCATATGCTCTTCCAGTATTGCTCCGTCTCCAGCCTTGGTGGTGCTGTTCTCTTATTGTTCCCTTGCCACTGAGAGTACACCTTGGCTGGTTCTGTGGAGAACAGCTGGTTTATTCTCCTGCCTTCTATCTCTCTGGTGTACCTCCTCAAGCGGCTGGCCAAGGCTGTGAGTCTTTGCTTGGCAGTTTCCAAGGCCTCAGGTATGGACAGCTTGCTGTATTTCTTAGGCACCTTATTTGTCGCACCTTTCTGCAACTCCGTTAGTTGGCTAACCTCCCTCCGTGCTACTTTGATCTTGCCCTCTAGCCTCCTTCTCCATGGAGGGTACTGCCCCTTGTGGCTGTTCAACTTGTAGCCAAGCATCTCACTGATCACTGCTGCCGTATTGTAGATCAGCTTGTTAGTGTCGGTAATCGTGGTTGTAGGTATTGCCCGTAGTGCTGCATTAACATCATCTAGCAGACCTTCTGAGGGTACTTCACGTAATCTTGGTAACCGGCTACGGGGGATCCAGGTTTCAAGCTTCCAAAAAAAAAAAAAAAAAAAAAATAGGATATATATATATATATATATATATCCATCCATCCATCCATCCATCCGCTTCCACTTATCCTTTTCAGGGTCACGGGGGGCGCTGGAGCCTATCCCAGCTGTCATAGGGCGAGAGGCAGGGTACACCCTGGACAGGTCGCCAGTCTGTCGCAGGGCTAACACACAGGGACAGACAACCATTCACTCGCACATTCACACCTAGTGACAATTTAGATTAATCAATTAACCTATCCCCACAAGCTGCATGTCTTTGGACGGTGGGAGGAAGCCGGAGTACCTGGAGAGAACCCACGCAAACACGGGGAGAACATGCAAACTCCACACAGAAAGACCCCGGCCTGATGGAGGAATTGAACTCAGGACCTTCTTGCTGTGCGGCAACAGTGCTAACCACCGTGCCGCCTCTCTCTCTCTCTCTCTCTCTCTCTCTCTCTCTCTCTCTATATATATATATATATATATATATATATATATATATATATATATATATATATATATATATATATATATATATATATATATATATATATATATATATATAGATAGATAGATAGATAGATAGATAGATAGATAGATAGATAACTATTATTGAGCAGCTACAGCATGGAGATCTTTTATGAAGCACTTCACATAAATTTGAAAGCACTCTTGAAAATACAGTCTGCAGAAATAACACTTTAGGTAATGTAGCTGAACTTGTGTTCTAGGTGAGCATTTTCAAATATAACAGTGGGATACAGCAGACTGGTAACGGTATGTGGGAAATCCCACAATAGATGACACTTATGTTATATAAAACACACCAAGTGGAAAAAAAATAGAAATCGACTGAATAGGAAATGATTCATTCATGCGGTAAAGGTTTCCGATTCCAAAAAAACAACCGCATGACTTTTCATAAATCAAATGATAAAACATCAGTGACGCGTGCATCCTTCTCTTAATATTGTTCAATCCATGTGTAGCAACAAATGGGCCTATTTCATAACTTGATTGTGCTTACCGCCTAAAAACAAATTATTTCTGTTTTTCACATATTAAAAAAAAAGCTCCCCAAAAATCTTCCAGATAGCCCCTAGGGGAAATATCCACTAGGGTCCAAGCACCCTGTGCTCTAATGGGTATTTAGGGCGGTGTGTGTGTTGGTTGGGGGGGGGGGACACAAACTCAAATAAATGTCCATATTTCTTGAAGTGAAAGAAACACATCACCCACATGAGGTACATTCATGTGGCAACGATCGTTTTTAGACCACAAAAGAACTTTATCACAAGACTTATGTTCTAGAATAACAAGAACAGATGATTAAACCATGTTGTGCATATCACACACCATAACAATAAACCACAGGTTATCATATAATCAGAGTGTCACTCGGTGCTTTCCAGTCCAAAGCAGAAGGAGCTCATAACATCCATCACTGGCACTTGTCGCTGTTTCCCAGCGTGCATCGTGCCTCTCTGTGTTTTTCTACACATGAGGCCAAAACACCCAATTACTGCCTGAGGACCTGAAGGTGCAGAGGGTAGCGTGGGGCTGCTGCAGCCACGGCGCAGGCGGAATTCCAGCCTGAACCAGCAGCTCATAAATTCACCGCTACAGCCAAATGGCTCTTCAGGTGCACTTGTTGGGGATCGGCACCAATGTCCAGGTTGGGCTGCGAGACAGAACTAGGAGGGAGCTAAATCAGCTCTCATCCTTTGTTCCATCTTTGAGGCTATCAAACACATATTTTACAGCAAACAGACAGACTCACACAAACAAAGAAAACTGATACTGTGTTCTTTTATGTAGAGAGATATTTGTCTTCGGGGAGGGATAAAGTATTGTGAGAGGAGCTGGTTGGCTTTCAGCTCAGAGGAACTGATAGATGCACATCGATCTTATATATTCTCATTGGCATGAGAGTCTGCAGCCTTTCAGCACAGACGAGTGTCATCTACAGTGGATGCGCATCACCTGATAGTTGCTCCCTGCTAATTCACGACTGAATGGTGGATCGATAAAGCTGAGTGTGTTTTTCAATCTGTTGCAGGGTGATGTCTTTTATTGAAAAAAGTGTGGCTAGACTGGACCAGCTGGACAGACTGGAGGCTCTGGCTCTGGAGCTGGGGAAAAGCCATTATCATTACAACGCCCCGCCTAAGTACTACAGCGTAAGGCCCCCGATGATCCCCAACAGCTTTGAGCTGCTGTTTGTTTGTGTGTGATGCTGCTTTGTTTGGAGAGGCGTACACATATTTTTTAATTTGTGCTGATGGTGTAGCGCTTTATTAGCCATTATATAACGAGACCCCTAAAGTCACAGCAGCCGAATTAGCTGACGCACATCCCCAATCTGCAAAAATGCTTTACCCACCCGCTCTTGCAAATAGCACATAACAATCCATGAGCACATTAGCATCTCACATTATTATTTTTATTTATTTATTTATTTTTTCCCAGTATGTCGGAGCAGAATTCATCTGCGCCGTGCAGCCCATCTTGAAGGAGAGGTGGACGGCCGAGCTGCAGGAGGCGTGGAAGGTAAGGAGCCTGTGACCTGTGAGTCTCTCCACCTCCCGTTCTGGTTAAATAACCTCGTGGAATAGATGTGATGGCTGCGACCATCACAGCAGCAACGCTGGTTCCTGCTCGACTCCCTTCCTTAATGCTCCGCGTTATATGTCAAGATGGAGACTAATGCAACACAAGTTTGACTGATGGTAAAATCTACATCTCACTGAACCATGCAAGAGGGTGCTGAGCAGGTGGAAAGTGTTTGTGTCACGACGAGTTTTATCACTCTAAGACGTTTTTTTTTTAAATGAAAGATTGCTGACGCTGCCCAGAGAGAAACGTTTTAACAGCTGTAAAGAAAAATCCAAATGCTTAGATCTAAAGTATAATATCCACATAAAAACTGTGCATCCTTTTCCATTTTGACCCTCTCCTGCTCTCTAGTGGCTAATGCTGGTTTGTCACACGTCAGCAAAGTTTAAAGTTCATAATCTGCTAATACATTTGCAAAACGTCAGTCAAGTCCTACCTTAACATTTTCAGAGGAATGTTTTGTATTCTGTGTGTGTGTTTCTTAAGCCACTTAATACTAACCTATGAATCATTCAAGCACAAAAAAGAAGCTTAAATTGAGGGATTTGGGGAGTGTTATGTCCACACATAACAGGTAATTTAGCAATGAACTCATTTTAAATCGTATCTTTAGGCCCTTTGTTACTAGAAGCCTGTCAAATAAAACAAACGATTTGTTCCCATGTCTTTGTCTGAATTGGCAAAGCAAAACCTTTTTAAAAATGCCAAAGATAACACCAGTTTAAAGACATGAAATGTTTTCACCAACAAGGTGATTCTCAAAGACCTTTATCTCACAGTGCAGTAAGTTTGTGAAAGTGTGTATTAAATTACACACAGAAGAGGGAACTGCTAAAACCTGATGACAAAAGCTTCACACTTCAAGGGTCAGCATGTGTGTAATGCTTATTGTTTCTGATCCAGACCATGTTCCAGTTTGTGACCAGCCTCATGAACCAGGGATACCAGGAAGAGAGCGCCCGGCAGCGCCAGCTCGCGCTATCCCCGAAGGAAAGACCGGACAAGAGAAACACAGCGCTATGAGACAGCACTTCTTTTAAACGCCACACAGACTGTTATCACCAGTACAGCACAAAAATGCAGTTTGTAAATAGCGTATTAACCGTAATGTTTTCCGTCTTGCTCACGTTTGGTCCTTTAGTATTTCAACAGACAAAAACGAGCTGTGACTGTTTAGAAAGCACTTTATTTTTGAATTTAAATTCTGCTGCTGTCCTCTTGTATGAGAGCAGGACTCTGGTATCACGGTGGGACAAACACAAATGGGTGGAAACATTTTCTGGCTGCAGTCAAACATGCTTTGTGATTGTGATAAACAAAAAAAGGCATCTGAATTACAGCCAATACTCCTCTCTGTATTTATAACTCAAACATGCTTTCAGTAAATCTGCAGCTTTCAACATTTTCTGCACTATTGAACCAAATCATGACATCATTCAGACATTAGCTGAAGCTGTAATATACATATTGGTGTTAAAGTATTTAAGACAGCCAGTTTAACAGCTTGGTATCGGTATGTAAAAACAGTGACTAGAATATTAGTTGTGCCTCTAAAGACATAATAAAAAAATACAGTACATGACATTTGACCCCACCAGAAAAACAAAACAGGACATTTGGTTCTACGTGAAAACTCAAACTGACATTTAAATCCAATTTCATGAAAAAAGAAAAAAATGAAACATCTAAAACCAGCTGAATTAGAATGAGCTAGCACAACTTTTATTTTTAGCTGGCAACATAACATAAATATGCTCTAACAATTAAATAGAGTGAAGGGCTGTTAATCATCGGGCTCCAGAGGCAGCAGAACTTTTGAGAATCTGGTCCCGAAGCAGAAATGGTGGAGATGATGAATGAGAAATCCTCAGTTTTCTGTTCCAAATGGCACTGGGCAGTCAGGGATGAGATGTTATCATGCAAACAATGGCATAATATCAAAGCAGTCCGTGAATCTGAGGCCTTGAATGAATGGGAGGAAAGCAGATTGGGGGCTGCAGATCACATGGAGCCCTCTCCCACTCCCCTCAGTGCGAACCAGTTTAGGTACCCAAGGTTGTCTTAGAGTCTCTTGCTCATTGGGTGGCTTTGGTTTTCTTGCTTTTGCTTTTCTTGTCTTTCTTCTTAAGTCCATCCATATGAGCTCTGAGGAGGTTAGAGTACGCCTGAAAATGAAAGAAGTACAAATGGTGGATTTATCAAAGAGGCAAAACTTTAAGAAAAATATGGTAGTTTCAGTCTTATATGGAGATCAAAAAAGATTTTAGATGAAAACTTGCTCAACCTACCATCTGAAATTTGATAACTTCTTTGGTGCTGACCTGAAATTATAAGTGAAAAATCAGGATTAACCAGCTGTGGGGACGGCAAAGCATCTCAAAATTTAAATCTTAAAGCAACTCACCACTGTGCTAATTTTCTTCTTGCCGTCAGTCGCTCTGAGGAGACATTTGTTGTCTGCAGGTTCAAAAGACTCCGCGTGGCCCTTTCTGGGCACCGGTTTGGTTCTCCCATCATCTGGAAGAATGAAAGACTCTTATTAAAACTGCATAAATATAAATAAATACATTTTGAAACATGGAAATTCACAGCTTGGTTGTCGCTTTTAGAAAAACCCACTTACACTTCTTTAATGTGATGACAACACTGCCTGATGTTCTGCATTTCTGGAAGAGCCGTGTCAGCTCTGTGAGAAACTGGACAACAGGAGGAGAAAGAAAAAAGATGTGAAATCAAGCTAACAGTCATGCAAAGTAGTTTAAGCATGGTCAGCAAGATTATGTAAAAACTACACCGCCGAATTTCATGAAACTTGGTGAGAAGGTGAAGCATTGGTGGAGAAAGAATTAGTTTAAATTCGGTGTGGATCCAGATTATTTTATTTAAAAGTACCGATTAGAGAATTGGCCTCGATAGATGATACAGACTGCCTTACTAGTAATATTTTATGAAACCGTTAATCCTAATCGTAACAATAAGATTTTTATTACTTATTTTCACTATTGCTAATCTTACGCTAATACATAAAAGGAGACGAGAGGACAAGACATTTCAAGCATTTAATGCTACTGCACTGCTCCACAAAACTGCAACAGTTTAGCTAAGTGTAATCCAATTTAACAAGTGGCAGCTGGAGATAATGTTAACAACACCTGGCTGAGAACCTACTGATTTCGGTTAGCTCCGTTTTGACCTGAACAATCAAATTATGCCAGAAAGTACAACTTTAAAGTCTAAGACCAGTCTTAGCTTCAGAGCTAACTGCTAATCTCAGTCTGCCTACTGGCGTGTCTAACATTGTGGCTATTAGCAAGCTAGCTTTACGACAGCTAAAGAATACAATGTCTGCTTCTATCGCATAGTCAACAACAGGCCGAGTTATTAACGAGGTATATTTGCTCTTACCGAATCATTTTCCAACAGCACCATGTCTCTGACTTCAGTTGTGGTGTTAACTCACTAACCGCAAGATAACTGCTGTGAAGCACACGTAGCCTACTGCACAAGCCGAAGCCCCGCCCTGCGACCTCATGACCTGTGCGCGATAGCTTTACCTCACACTGCCGCCTACTGTTCGGGAGGGCAAAAACAAGCAATGACACACTTGTTTTGTAAGAAGTTTTAAAGCAGGGCTGCCCAATCCCAGTCCTCGAGAGCTACTATCCTGCAGCTTTTAGATGCATCCCTACTCCAACACAGCTGAATCAAATGAATGGCTTGTTATCAGGCCTTTGCCAAACACGATGGCATGCTGAAGAGGTAACCAAACCATTTGATTCAGCTGTGTTGGAGTAGGGATGCATCTAAAAGCTGCAGGACGGTAGCTCTCGAGGACTGGGATTGGGCACCCCTGTTTTAAAGGAAACATTTGTACATTAATATCCATAAATTCCGCCGTCAGCTGATAAATGGTAAATGACCTGTATAGGGACTAGTAAAGCGCTATATAAATACAGCGCTTTACTAGTCCCTAAGGACCCCAAAGCGCTTTACATATCCAGTCATCCACCCATTCACACACTGGTGATGGCAGCTACATTGTAGCCACAGCCACCCTGGGGCGCACTGACAGAGGCGAGGCTGCCGGACACTGGCGCCATCAGGCCCTCTGACCACCACCAGTAGGCAACGGGTGAAGTGTCTCGCCCAAGGACACAACGACCGAGACTGTCCAAGCCGGGGCTCGAACCGGCAACCTTCCGATTACAAGGCGAACTCCCAACTCTTGAGCCACGATCGCCCGATACAGATACAGAGGTAGTGTGTGACATTGTTCTCTCAACTATAGCTAGCCTGCAAAACAAATGACTATGTTTGTTGTACAGAGGTCACTGAAAGAAGAAGAGAGAAAAAGCTCACCCAAAACACCAATCTTACTTTACATATTTCTGAATGATCAGGCTCGATCATATTTTAAGACCTCACAGTCGCATATGATCCCAATAGACCACTGCCTTCTCAGACTCCAGGCTTACTTGTGTTTTTCTCGGGTTTCCAAAAGCAAATTGCAAAGAAGAGCTTTCAGCTGTCAGGATGTTGTGCTGTTGGGAAACCTTAGTTTGGATTCAGGAGACAGGAACACTCTCTTTTTTATGATTAGGCTTAACACCAACTTTTAATGACTTTTACAGTTAGAGTTGGATCAGGTGTCCCTCAATTATGTTGTTATAGACTCAGGCAACTGGGGACCTCCCCAAGATAGCCTTGGCATTCTCCCCACCATACTTTGTTTTTTGTTTGTCTATCTATGCTCTCTTTCTTCTCTTCTCTTTCCCTTGAATCCCCAACAGGTCACTGTAGATGACGGTGTCTTCCTGAACCTGGCTAACTGACAAAGGTGTCTTCTTGTTAAAGGGGAGTTCCTCCTCCCCACTTTTCCCAAAAGCTCTTCATGGTGCATCGTCTGATTGTTTGAGTTTTCTCCCTAATCTATGGTGTCCTTACCTTACACTATGGTTCACGAAGTTAAAGCATCTCAAAGCGACTGTTGTGAACTGACACTATAAAAAAAGTCTAAAGATCAGATTCTTTTTCTTCCCACCATATCTTTATTACACTGTTCTTTATGCAAAACAGATCAGCAGTCCAAGCGGTACCCCACAGGAAGCTGCTGTATAGTGTGAGATCTCACCCCATCTGACAGCATCTCCAACACTTGGGTGGAAACATATACAAAGACCAACACAAACAAAAGTACAAAAATCTACCAACAAACTGAACAATTGCAGACACAAACAAACAGAGGACATCCATGCAACATATCAGAAACAAAGATGAGGTTCTTATTGCACAGCTGCAGCTTCCACTGCCC
Organism: Maylandia zebra; assembly: GCF_041146795.1. Taxonomy (NCBI): domain Eukaryota; kingdom Metazoa; phylum Chordata; class Actinopteri; order Cichliformes; family Cichlidae; genus Maylandia; species Maylandia zebra. Next base: position 31,262,181 of record NC_135185.1, on the reverse strand, counting down.
TTGCCTGTAACTCCAGGATTGTGCTGGCGCATTCAACCAATATTCCTGTGCTGGCAAAAGTTGGTGGATTTCTCAGCCTTTCTTTGATGACTTTCCCCATCAAACCTGCGCTTATCTGATCAGACCAGCAGGTGTAAGCATGGCCTTGTAGTGCTGTGCTGGTCAGTGTTACTTAGATACTGCAGCCACAGGTACACAAAAGTCTCATGCATGTTTACATATTTAACCATGACATTAAAATGCACTCAATGGTTGATATTCATTAATCATGCTTTAAAACAATCAGCTCAGCAGTGAATGATCACACTGCGCCTGAAAGAACATTGTAAATCTGACTGCACATGTACTAAAACATGTTCAGTCAGAACTGTAGCATGACACATTTAGTAGGTTAATTAACATATGTGACAGTTGTATTAAAAATATCGTTCCTGACAAAAAGGTCATAAAAACAGCAGAATACTGTGTCCCAACTGGGATTTGAATGTCATGAAATGCACTTAAGATTCATAAAAGAGCTTCAGTCATCTCGATAGTGAACAGTCTGGGTGGTGTCCCAGGTCATCGAGGAGCACAGCAAACTCTGAATACCAGTCTCTGTTAAATACTGCCTTGAGCTGACTGTACAGGGTCGTATTCTTCATTTCAGGTTGAGATGCATGCTGGGACACCACCAGGCCCACTCCAGCGGTGGTAAGAAAGTAGTCTCCTGACCAGTTAGAGGTACCTGGGTAGCAGCAGAGCATAAACCTGGTCAGAGATTCCATCAACTTACTTAGAGCAACGACACATTTGTAGAATAACTGTGTTTCTCACCGATATAAGCTACTTTATCAGTCACCATGTATTTGTTGTGGTTGACTCTGGAAAATGGAATATCGGACTGGTTTGCCACTGGGACGATGTAGAGTTTCTGAAAAAAGAAAGGAGCGTAAACACAATTTTTTTTTAAAATAGTGGCAATCATCTTCAGGAGTTTCATGTATCCCATGTTGCGTCTTACTATCTGGATGCTGATATGCTGCTGAGGAGAGTCGAGTGAGGCTAGAGACTGAAGAAAAGGCAACATGTCTGGATCAGAATCCCGCCCGCAGCTGATCAGCATCCTGATTTGCACTTTCCTCTCGAACGCGGCCGTCTTGATGGCATCCTCGATGACCGGCCAGTATCTGCTGAGTGAAAGCCGAGGATTTCAGAGTGAGGAAAACAGAGGAAAACGATGTGGATCATTAATGTGGAGTATTTTCTGTAAAGGGTTAAGTTAACCTCCGAGGCCTGTCAAAGCGCGTGGTGGGGAAGTACTCCATGACAGCTACATCAACATAGTGTTGAGCCCCATAGATGATGGAGAGAATAGCATCCAGGTCCTGAGTCCTCGATGGAGGACAGAAGGATGGAGGAGAAGCCTGGAGTGAAACACAAGAAATCAACAGGAGCACTTGATTCATAACCACAGGTTTTAAGTATGTTTTTGTAGACATAGCTGCAGAGTACAACCCTTTCTCTATTAATGATAAAGAAAACCTAACAGTATCCTTTAAAAAGGAACTGAAACCTAATGAACTTACTGCCACATACAGCCGGGTGGAGATGTTATTCTCTTTCACCAGCAGGGGGTGTTGTTTGTTGATGTCTGTGTTATAGTTTGCAGGCCAAGGCTGTGGCAAGGAGCTGTTGGGTTGACCCATCACCCAGTAGGACTGGAAGATTTTACGAAGGTCCTTCGCAAGACTGGAGCAGTTGTAGATCACAACTCCTAGTTCCTTCACCTGCAGTTAAAAGTAACTCTTTAAATTGTTTAGCAGCGTTTCTAAAGGTTCAAAATAGCAAAGTACCTTTGATTGTCTAATGTGAGCGTTCACCTGTGTTAAAGCCCTCCAGTCCATGTTGGCGCTTCCAATAAACACGTGTTTCCTATCGACAATCCAGAACTTGCTGTGAAGAACGCCGTTTGCAAGGCGGCCAAAGTCCACCTTTCTCACATGAACTCCTGCAGGCAGGAAGAAAAAGACAAGGGTCAAGGTCAAGCTGGTGCAAAGAGTTGGTGGCCTACAAGACTTTGTTGAAGAGAAAGCAAACCTTTTTGTTTTAAGATCTGTAAATCGGTGGAGTTTGTTCTGACGGTGGGAACACTCGTTATCACTCGGACAGTCACATTCCTCAAAGGAAGCTCTTCAAGCTCTTTCAGGATGTTCCTTCCCTGCCAAGGACACAATGAAAACATTAGAAGAAAAAAGTTTGTAGGGATGTTTTAATGAGGAACACAACTATCCACTGCAGCTGGTAACTCACGGGCATATCAGAGGAAGAGTTGACACTGATGTCTTCCCCAGTTAACGTCCAGTAGAAAGAGACCACATCCACTTCGTTTGTTGCCACTGAGATGAGATTGTTCCAGACTTGTTCAAGAGGGATCCCAAATGTTACGTTGCCTTTGTATTTCATATGTTCGGGAATGCTCTCCACAAGGGCCATGCTGCAGGATTTAAAAAAAAAGACATCTGCTCAGGGAATTCTTTGGAAGTTGAAGTGGAAAAAATTGAAAAAAGTAACTTTTAATCTTTAAGTCTACAGATGTGGAGTTGTAGACTCATCCAAAGCTTTAACTGACATCTATGAGGTGCTTTTACCCCTTTTAAGGGGTATTACAGCTTCCCTTTAACCTCTATATCCTTAAAAACAGTCAAAGTTGATGTTTTGTAGAGTCAAAATATTACTGCAAATGAACTTAAAACAAACACTTGCTTCTACTAGCAAAATGATTTTGAGGGTTACCAGGAGAAAGGCTCTTTTCTCCAAAAATATCTCGATGGCTTAGGTTTGCAAAGTTGCATCTGAACAGACAACAAGAGTTTTGGAACAATTTCCTTTGGACAGACTAGAGCAAAGTGGAGATGTTTGCCAAAAACCAAACACAGCACAGCAGCACAAACACCTCATATCAACTATCAACCGCGGGGGAGGACAGGTGATGGTTTGGGCTTGTTTTGCAGACCTGCACCTTGGTGGCATCGAGTCAAAAGAATCCAGATGCTGAAATGGCACAAAGTCCAGACCTCAACCTGACTGAAATGCTATGGGGGGCTTTAAGAGAGGTGTGCAAAAATGAATGCCAGCAAACCTCAATGAAGCAAAACAAAGGAGTTAATCAAAAACAATGTGAAAGACAGTCACACAAAAAATGATTACATCAAGTACTTCTATGCATTTTTTTTTTTTTGAACGTTTTACCAACTTTCTACAAACCTTAAAAGAAACCTGACGTTTGATGGCAACATCCCCTGAGAATAAGTGACTTCACCTGGTTAGCTAGTCACATAGCTTCACAGCCTTTATTGTAACAAAGAACTTCCTTTTCTTTGTGGCAGCTTCAGTGACATTCCAGTGAAGCAGCTTTTACCTTTGTGGGCATAAAACCGCGGTAAAGTGAGCCGTCATTTGTGAGCCGCGGTCAAGCCAGCCGCCTCCTATCCGCCGCATAAATTTCCTTGCGCTTTTACACCAGTCTTTACGGTAGCGCCTTTTCGCTTTATATCCCACGCGCACGCGCGCACACAAATTACAATGGAACAGCCCAATACAGTCAATACAATTATGGAAATTTCAGAAATTCATTAAAAATCATCCTGAATAGTTGAGGTCCAACTTTCAACAGATTCCTTCTCTGGGACACCTACTGTACCTGTGTGCCAAGTTCCATCCAGATTTACTGTAAAATTCCTCAGAAAATAAAGGAAACTTATATTCAATCTAATACAGCCAATACACTACAATTATGTCAATTTTCAAAAATTGATTAAAAATCATCCTGAGTACACTCTAAGAAATGAAACATGGGGTTTTTAAAAATTAATTCTTAGTTTTATGTTCAATATACTTAAAATTGTTAATCTTATGGGTGTAATTAATATTTTTAAATTTGATTTAATTAATTCTATACCGTTTTAATGTTAAATAATATTGATATTTCCAATTTATTGAACACAATTAAATCCAAAGAGCCCTTTCCACATCCTTTCTGAGCATGCGCAGAGAATGAAAAAAATCTTCGCGCATACGCATTGACCTTCTTCACCTACGCCACAGTGTGCTTTGGCCACGTGTCTGGAAAGAGGGATTAATCACGATTCATCCGTTGGAGTTAAGGTAATTTCTTCCTATTTTTAATAGAATATAATTTAACTAGTACTTTGTGATAATATATGGCGTATATTTTTCCGGTAAATATGTGGGCAGTATGTGTTCTGTAGGTTGTAGCATTTTGCTAGCATTGGAAACATTCATTTGCATATTCGATATTACTGCACATCTGAATATTGTCCCATCTGCGTTTAAAATTTCATTCGAACTCCGAATAGCACACTTATTTTATTTGTTTTATTGCACTATCAAGTTAGGAGAACGTTAGCCCGAACAAGAATTGGGATACATGTGCAGTGATTGTTGAGGACTCGTCTGTTTCACTGAAGAGAACCGCTAGCTGCGTAGTTTGCATATCTTCGCGCATCAAGTCTCAAAGAGACCTCTGAAGGTGACCCCCACTTGCCCCCAAAATTAAGTATACTGGGTGGTTAGTGCTCCGTTTGTTTGCTACGGTGTCAAAGATATTGCACTTTTATTTAATAGGTCATTGAGAGTTGAAGAGCCCCCTCCCAGCAAAACGACAACAGCCAAAAATAGGCCAAAACATGCCAAAAAATGCTCTGCTTGGTTAGTGCTTGTTTGTGCCGTTAAAATTAACATTTGTGCTGCTAAGGTTAACCAGTTACTAATGTTTTACTTTTTCGCGGTGACGTCAAGGGCGTCAAGCACGCGCCCCGTGCTTACGGGCGCGAGTGAGCGTCCGGGTGATGTAGGCGTCGTAGAAAACGCTCGCTCGCGCCCGAGCATTTTGTGGCATGTTTTGACCTATTTTGGGCCATTTTCGTGTTGCTTGGGGGGGGGGGGGTGAACTCTGAATGACCTATTAAATAAAAGTGTAATATCTTTGACACCTAGCGATTAGGGCTGCCACAAACGATTATTTTGATAGTCGACTAGTCACCGATTATTTATGCGATTAGTCGACTAATCAGATCATCATCCACTGGACGTAAAACTACAGCTTATTGCACCAGCAGCATCTGCTCTTATATAACTATCATTAGCTTACAGCTTTAAGCTTTTAAGGTGCTAACTAAAAATAAAGACAAGATGATAGTTTATTCAATTTTAATGAAATTTGCAGATTGTTTCGGTGAAGTTTAATAAACTCCTTGCTATCTAAAATATAACAGGACAACGGAGTATATTCTCCAGCATCTCACACTTCTGATAATCAGCTGTCTGCTTGACGTTTATTCAGCTGTGTAAAAACTATAACTTTAATCTCAGCCAAACCGATTTACTCAGGAACAAATAAAATACAAAAAAAAAAAGCCAAACAACAACATTTTTAATTTATCTAAGTGACTCCTATATATTTAACCTGAGTCCCGAAAGACGGCGGTGGGTTTGAAAACAATTTGCCGGGAGTCCGGTGTTCTCACGGCGCTAGTGACCTAGCCCCCGGCTAACTATCGAGCTAGTGGGTAACAGACGTCTCCGAAAACGTCGGAGCGCTTTTGAAAATATGTGGTGTCTTGATAAACTGAGCAGATATTTGAGGTTTACACAGCTACATTCTCGCCTGAAAATATGTTAAACGTTTATTTTGTGACCCAGAAAGAATAATAAGAGTAATATTAAAACTAACTAGCTACCGCCATTGTTGGAAACTAAGCTGGGCCGCGCTATGAATTCTGGGACACAGCTGCTTCTTCTTCTTCGGGGTTTAACGGCAGCTGGCATCCTTGTACATGCTGTGCTGCCATCTTCTGTTTCAGTCCGTTATTACACTCTTAAATCCTGCTATTATTCCTGCGTCTTTTGCGATCTTACAAAGCTTCAAACGACGCGTCGACTATTAAATCAGTCGTCGACGATTTTGATAGTCGACGTAATCGTGACTAGTCGACAAATCGTGGCAGCCCTACTAGCGATACAAACGATGATTTTACCAGCACAAACCGACAAACGGAGCACTAACCACCCAGTATACTTGATTTCATTTTTGGGGGCAAGTGGGGGTCACCTTCAAAGGGTCACGTTCACAGACTGGGCTGCTCCGGTATATAATGGTAAACGTGCTCACAGGAACAGATTTATGAAATGAGTAATAGAAATTTTGGAGCATTTGAAATTTAACTTGTATTATTAATACATTTTAAAAGAAACAGGATTGTTCTTAAGTTTAGACCATCTCTGTGCTACCCCTTTGCATGTGTCTCACTGTACACGATTCATTTTTTCTGGTTTTCTTTTTCTCTCAGGTTGCTGGTTGTGGAATTTGGAGCTGCGGAGATTTGAGCTGTGCTCCAAAAGTGCATGTTGAAGGTACCTAATGCTTTCATATTATTTACTTTTTCCTTAATACGCAATTTTACATTTTGAATTCTCTTATTTGGTCTTTTAGGTTATCACCACAGTTCCACTGCTGTCCACATTCATGAGCAGTCTTGACCAGTACTCTGACCAGTTGATGAAGATTCTACGAAAAAAAGGAGGGGAAACAGCGCGGCGGATCACAGCAGCATTGTCTACAATTCACAGGTATTCTGTCTTGTTATAATGTTCTGTAACTAATAGATTAGTTGCAGGTTGATCTCAGGTCTGGTTATTAACCTGTATTTTTAACTTTCTTGGGTCATTTTATGCTTGTTCTCTCCTGCGTTATACTTCTCATCTCGCTTTTGGCTTATATTCTGGACTTGGTCCTGACACAAAGCAGAACTAAGTAACTCATGCCCCTAGAGGCCATAAGTGCCGCTGCTGGCATTGTAGCTTTTTTCTTTTCTTTTTTTTGTTACTCATTAATTGTCCAAAGGAATAATTAGCTACACTGAGAAAAGACAAAGGCAGACAACATTTCACATTTCGCCACAACTCAGTGACACAATAGATAATTTTTTTTTCACTCAAACTTGGTATAAATACTGCAAATGTGGTGGTAGCCCGCATACCTCATATTAACGTGACAGTGTGTAGTTTTTGTCATTAATTTTTGGAAATCTCTATCAAAATGTTTTTGATTCCTTTGAACAGCACTCCTATGCAACAACACTTTTCGGGTGGTACACCACGCTAAAGCTGCATTTTCCGCGACCCAATGTATCGCAATCAGTGTAATTGGACTCATAACTTATAATCTTTATGGGAATGAATTGGTAAGCTTCTCATTCTCTAACACAAAATACTACTTGCTTGCAAAAAGCATGTTTAAAATTACTTAGAAACAATTATGAATTGGTTAAACAACAATAAAAATTGACTTAAGTTCTGTGGGGGTCTCTAAAAACTTCAAAAAAGTAATTGCCATGCATGTGTTGTTTTGTTTAGAGTTCCCGAATCGAAGTGAAGCGTGAATGCATCCTTAAAGCTGTGATTATATACCTGAATGAGAACCCTGAAAATCTCATCAGTAAGTTTATTTTTAAAGGGATATTCCACCCCTCAGTAAAATTTTGACTGTCATAATTCCCAGAGTTTTGTAAGTTGAAAAATGTATTTTCTAAACAAGCCCAGGCATTCTCCTGATCTGGCAGCAATCAGTTTTCTTTAAATTAGCTTACAACAATAAAGTGCATGGGAAATACTAGGATTTTGTTTCCATTCACTTACATTGTTTTATGCAAAACTAAAGAAAATGACCCTGGTCAGCAGAATATTGATAATATTATTAATGTATACTCCTTCTGCCCTCTGTCCATGTTTCATGTATCTTCTTCTTGGTCTTTATTTGGTGATAGTCTTAAATCCACATTTTTCTTTGGCCTGTTCTCCTCAGTCTCATTCAGGGATCTGTGTAATTAGGATAGTGTGGACCATTTGAACTAAAATGGAGTGAATAGATAGATGATGCAATGACCAAAATACAACAGATTTAAAATATATCTGTCCTTTTCAGGATTTCAACGTGATGGAAGCTGAAGAGCTTGAGAGGATGGATTTGGCGTGTTTATAAAATAATCCATGAAGGAGCACAGCCTGATGACTCCCTTGAAGATGTTGGCATCATTATCGAGAGATGCACCGTCTTGCAGGATCTTCACGATGTGGCGAGCGGGTGTGCACTTTTGTTTGGGCTAATTTACTGCCTCAATCTGAGTTACCCAAAGCCACGTCGCTACACATTTGAGTTCTTCCAGAAGGTGCTCATGGGACTGGAAGACAAAAAACTGTCTAACAAAATACAAGTGCTGAAGAACAAACTCTGCCAAAAGGAGACGCAATGACTCTTGTAGATCGAAATGTCTCCGAAAATAAGTGCTCTGTTTCACTGTTTAAAAGTTCATAAATATATATATATGTTGATCTTTGTTTGTAAATATTTTGTCATAGCTTTAATATTTAAGAGATTTACCGAATGCTTTTTTTTCTTTTGATTGTGGAAAAGAAAACATAATTCAGAAACTGAGTTTTTTGAACTGGGGACAAAATTACGCAGATGGATATATTTCCTTGTTTCACAACATTTTCTTCAGTTTGAGTTGCTGCTTCTGCAGACTGTAGCCATTACAGACCTACAACTGTAGATCCTGAAATCATCCTACTCCTCACTACACTGTCACTTAGTTGAAACTGGAAAGTTGTTTCAGATGTTTACATTTTATTTTACACACTTCATTTAATGTTGCATTATGCAGTGTTGTTTCCCTGTTTAAGCTTTGCCTCGTTGAAGGCTTTTGTTCAAGTTGTTAAAGCAACACAATTTTTTTTGTATTTACACTTCATATTAGTTCTTGTGTACCAGGTTTCCATTGTAGGTCAAGGATCTTGAGTGTTATAAATGTTAAAGTGTATGTGCAAACAAATGTGAAAAGGTTCTAAGGTTGTCACCTGTACTCAAGTTAAGTGCTGGATTTTTGGTCTTAGTATTTAATTAAGAATATTTTGAGATTTGCTATATGCATTTTTTTTTATTGTAAAATTTATTATATAATAGAAAACTTATAATTCTGAATCAGATTTTTGTAACTGGGGACTAAATCGTTTTTACCTTTTTGTGTCACTTAAATATTTTCTGTAATTGCATTATACAGTGATTTTTAAGTTGCTGTGGTAAATCTGCAGATCTGACTATAATCACAAGTTGTATTGAATTTGACATCTTACGGCACACTACAATGTCACTTTGTTGAAACTCGGAAAGTTGTTTCCAATGTTTAAATTTTGGTCATGCCCTTTAAGCATTTAATATTGCCTTATGCAGTGTTCCCTGTAGAAGCTTTGCCTTGTTAAGGCTCACCGTAAATAAAGTTGTTGATGCAGCACCCTTTTTTTGCATTTACACTTTATGTAAGCTTTGGTGTAAGAGTTTTCTATTGAAGTGCAAGGATCTTGAATGTTATAAATGGTAACCTGTGAGCAAGTGTAAAAAGGTTTTTGAGTTGTCACCTGTACTCTGTAGTTAAGTGTTAGACCTTTGCTGAAGACCTCTGAAAGGTCCAAACACCTAATTACAATGTATAGATGACAACTCAGGAACCTTTCTAGACTTGTTTTGTTGATACCTAAACATTTAGCATATAGATGAAACTATTAATTAAATCATAATTAATCAAATTAATTAGGTCCAAAACGCAATCTAAATGGTGCCATTAAATTCAAATTAATATTGTCAATTGAACCTAAAGCAATACAGTTAATAAAATGAACAAAGTGTTTAAATTCTATTTAATGGTGTTAAATAGTAACAATGAAAGGAAAGCTGTTGCTTTTATAGAACAATTTCACTTCTGATATACATCGCCATTGAAATTGCAGATAATAACCATATTGATTTATGTTTAATTGACCAGGTTTTGTGAAAAAAAATATTTTTCAATTTGTTTCAGTTTTTAAAAATATGTTCTTAAAGATTACCGCAAGGTTTAGAATGGAATATGTTTTACTTACTATACAGCGGATGAGATGATGTAATTTAAAAGCAGTTAGGGGAGAATTAGAAGAACGTAACAAAGTATCGCCAAATTAAAAGTACTAACTAATAACAGCAAAAACAAGAATTACATACACTGATCAATAGTAATCTTAATCAACAAATACCAAAACTAATGCAAAAAGGGTTGGGTCACAAACCCAAACTGCGAGAATCACATTATTTTCTAAACTTAGTGTAATTTTTTAGAAAAGGTATTAAAATGAAAAAGAATGCAATACAAAATCTAAACGAACAAGCTCTATTTACATTTCTGAAATACATAACCTACATATGTACAGAAAAATCAGAATCGGAGAAGCTTTATTAATTTGACGGTGAAATTGAATACAAGTTTCCTGTAATTTCTGTGGAATATTACAGTGAATCTGGCTGAAACTTGGCACACAGGTACAGTAGGTGTCCAGAGAAGGAATCTGTTGAAAGTTGGACCTCAACTACTATGGATGATTTTTAATGAATTTCTGAAATTTCCATAATTGTAGTGTATTGGCTGTATTGAATTGCATATAAATGTCCTTTATTTTCTGAGGAATTTTACAGTAAATCTGGATGGAACTTGGCACACAGGTACAGTAGGTGTCCCAGAGGAGGGATGTGTTGAAAGTTGGACCTCAACTATTCAGGATGATTTTTAATGAATTTTTGAAATAAACATGATTGTAGTGTATTGACTGTATTGCACTGAATATGAGTTTACTGTGATTTCTGAGTAATATTACAGTAAATCTGGGTAAAAACTGGCCCAGAGGTAAAGTAGGTGTCCGAGAAGAGGATTGTGTTGAAAGCTTGGCATCAACTTTTAAGAATGATTTTTAATGAATTTTTGAATATGCAACCAGACTGTCACGATGGCTGTATTGGGCTGTTCCATTGTAATTTGTGCGTGCGCGCGCGCGGGTCTAGGCTTTCAATCAGGATATAAAGCGAAAAGGCGCTACCGTAAAGACTGGTGTAAAAGCGCAAGGAAATTTATGCGGCGGACAGGAGGCGGCTGGCTTGACCGCGGCTCACAAATGACGGCTCACTTTACCGCGGTGGAATAAAATAGTCTGCAGGTGATACAAGATCGCAGTCTGTCCTATTTTATTTTCCACATCTAAAATTAGGTTACAGTCAAATTCCAGTGAAGTGTCTGTGCTGCAGTGTTTAACTTTGCAAGCTAGAGCCAATCAAACCGTGGGTCAGGCTGATAAGGAATAACGTCCAGTCCCACATAAAGAGGAACACCTGGCCACTCAGCCTCCTCCTCCTTATATTTATTACACATAAAGAGGAAACTGTGGTAGATTTTGCGCGTTAAAAAAATAATCAGAGAATGAGGCCAAATAAAGTTAAAAAACGCACCACTTTACAAACACGGCGAAATCACGACTTGATTCCGAAACAGTGAGCAAATGTGGACATGTTTCTTCAAGCCGTGCAGCAGATAGTTAAGAAGATCGTGATGTAATTACTGGATTATTACCTGCACTGATCAGTAGAGAAATTGCTCCAGCCGTCGTCACCTGGGAGTATCTCGTGGTTTTTGGGAGGTGGAGGTCTCTCCAGCACGATGATGGCGAGCAAAACTCCCAAAATAGTCAGACATGCCACAATCGCAAGTAGCTTCACGCAGCTGGTCTAAGAAGGTGAGGTTTGAGAGGAAGAGAGCTTTAAGAGTAAGAAAGGTCACAGTTTGCTTTTTAATGTTTGATGCTGCCCTACCCTTTTGTTTGAATCGTTACTGTCATCAAGGCTGCTATACGAGGAGGTCATTTTCCCCTTTCAAGTGCTGTTAGAGACCAAAAGCAGGAAGTTACCGTGTCGGACAGAAGATAAACAAATTAGAGAGCTCACATCTGTGATAAGAACCAAATCATCTTCATTTCTGCAATTATTCCAGATGGTTTTCATTTTGGAATTGGATTCATTTTTAAAGTAATGAAAAGAAACTTACAGATTGAACTCTTTAAAAGTTTCTTCTAAGCCAACTTGATTGTTTTCTTCCTCCAAACTTCCCCCCAAATATGAGCAGAAGTGAATTCTGATGCTGAATATATCACAACATAGTTCCCATTTTCAGTTTCGTTTCAGGTTTTTTGGGTAGTTCTGTAGCATGGGGAGGGGTAGAGTGTAACAAGAGATAACAGATGACAAAAAGCAAAACAGGTTTACTAATCACATTTATTTGGAAAAAAACAAAACATATCTGACATCTTACACAAATAACCAAACATAAATAACAGCTATCAAATTACAACCAAATCATTTGGGTAGGGAAGGAATGGAAACAGAAACTGAAGATCCAAAACAGGGGACAGAAATTTGATACACACATTTTAAATCTTCAGCGGACCGTGTCGGACTAAAGCTAAGTGGAAATACTATCCCACAGAAGATGAATAGCAGCAACGGGTTGAGAATGACAAGAAGAAAAACATTCAAATTTTGCTGGAGTCTGTAAACAACCACTGTACTCGCCCGCATGAAACTTTATCCCATGCAGCTAATGTGGCACTTTTGTAGGTACTTCCCAGTTACAATCACATGCATGGTCCAGACTAGGAAGAGGGAAACTGAGAAGCTTGCCGGAGTTCCCTGCTTCGGCCTCCTGTGTCAGCATCGGATTCTTACAATCTTTCACCGGAGAGTCAAAGCTTTCAGTTTGCAGCGTATCGGCTTAAAGAGGGATGACGCTGTACTACCTCAGTGCAAAAAGACGAGATTGAGAGGTAACCTGTAGGACGTGTAGACGATCTTTAGACATTTACACACACGTTAACAAATCAGCTGCTATCATCAAAATTTTTTAACAATTTCATACAATTTACTTGGTCATAAATAACATTACATCTCTCACGACTCGAAGGGCCGAGGTGTCGTGCAGAAACAGATAAAGACGACACATTTCTCGTCCTTGAAATCGTGTTCGTCTTTGGACAAACCTTGGAGCCAAATTTTGCTTGAGGCGTGGAAAACAATCCAAAGCTCCCAAAGTGTTTGACACAAATATAAAAATAAGAAATTTTACAAAAGTTAGAAGGGCTGGGAATACTCTAAAGCTGCAGCCAGAGTTTGTGATTGCTTGCTGATTTACTTATAGAGCACACCCGTTCCTCCATTTAGATTGCACACTCCTGAAGTGGATTTTTTTCACCCTCTGTTGGACAAAAGCGTAGTGCCGACGAGGGAAATAGTACCAGCGTGCACACAAAATTGGCTTGTAGCGATTGCGTAATAGTAACAAACTATTCTGGCACAAAAGGCGACTAACTCGTACCTACAGCCGTGCTGTGTCAGTTACAAAATACCAGTGTCTCAGGAAAAAATCCCCTAAAAAATGCATTTTCATTCTACCCCACAAAGAGGAAGGAGGCAAACAAAAAACAATAAGCGTGGGGAGTTACTGAGGATGGAGCACACAGCATATCAGCATGTGCGAGTATTAACTTTAGTTCTTGCTATTATAAAAATAAAATACTTCCTCAATGATGATTTGTCACTAAACACACATGTTTGACGTATCTGAAGACTTCCCTGGGATGATTATGTTCAGGCTTGTTTTTCTCTGGGCAGCTAATTATGATGATCTTTTATTAAAGAAAAAAAAAAGTGCTGGTGATAACAACATTGGCAAATAATGACGACTATCTGTAAACACACACAATCAAGTATAGCTTTGTGGTCTCTCTCAGTGTGTTACATCCTTACACAGGTGGGTGTGCTTATAGTGCAGTAGTGTGTGTGTTTGTGTGTGCAGGAGGATGCACTTCTGTGAACAAAGTCTCACTTCCCTCCTTTGGGTTTCCTTTGTGCGCACAGAGGTCTGGCACCTGGCTGTTTGGAGTGGACTGGCTGGACCTGCGTGTTTGTGCCAGATCTCAGACTAAATATCCCTCTCTGACATCGTCTGGGGTCGCAGCCGCTCTCCTGATCCTCTCGCTGGGCCTCGGGCCACCGCCACGCTTGAAAATGGAGTGCACCGTTCTCCAGTCTCGTGAGGAAGAATGCTTGCTAGTGTGAACTCCAGATGAGGAGGAGACTGCAGTGGCTGAGGTCTTGGTAGCTCCAGGCTGCCAGCTGGGCTCCATGACTGTGTTAATGACTAAATATTAAAAAAAAATAATTGAAATTAGTCATCAGCCACAAGAAAATTATTTTAAAATTATTTCCATTTAAATAGTTTCTAAAGGGTCTGAATGACTCACCTTCGAGTTGTCTCTGAACTCTCCTGAGTTCTTTCAAGATAGATGAGATTTCCTGAAACACAGACGTCTAACTTGGCTCAAACATGCAGTGTTTACCAGCATGTGTTTATCCTGTCATTCAACCAAAAGCACACTAACCTTGTTGGATGTTTTTGCAAACGGGACATTATTTTCAGAATCGACCTTGGCCTCAATCTCTTCCCAGATATCCACTCTGTCCTGGAACATCACCCTGTGTGCAGAGGTGCCTTTCAGTCAACGTTCTGCTCTCTGACACTGATCATTTTGCAGAATTTATCACAGCAAAAGTAAGCCACAGCTTTCGTTTGACGTCTGAAACATTACCAAATAACGACCAGGAAAAGACAAGCTGAAGCCGCATGTAGCAGAGGAAACAGTTTTTTCATCTGTGTCTCATTTACTTAGATTAGATCTCTGCTCTTGGTCCCATATCGTCAGCCAATCTGTCTGTGAGCTGACTCACTAAGTTACAGTAATTAAATTAGAGCTGATGCTCACTGCAGTCTGGCTGTCAGACAGGATCAATAAAGTTTTTCATCAAAGCCAGATCAGGAATGGAAAGAGAGGAGTTTAAGTGTTCATGGTGTCTGCTCTTCTTAGTATCTTACTTCATTTTGTCAGCGAGCTGCTCCGTGTTTTCTCTGATAGCAATTATGACCTGAGACACCGGATTCAGCATCGCAGTGTCCACAACGCCCTGAGGGGGACAACAATAAAACACTTTTATAAAAGAGCTCTCGTTACAGGATATCTAAAGGAGAAGCAACTGATCATGTCTGACCTCTTCTCTGCTCCTGGAGTTGTGTTCACGGTCACTCCAGCTCTGCTCAGCTTCCCCTAATGGTGCAGAACTTGGGGGGACTTTCTGGTAACTGTTAGCCTCTGAAACATGCTGATCAAGAAAAAGATGAAATAAAGAAATACGTTTTTTATTTTTTTAATGGCAGGTAAATGCATTAGAAGACTTAGTGTAACTATGGTTTTCCTTTATTTTATTTAAAAAGAGATGACTAGAATCATCTTCATCTGAGCTCTTTCATCGTCACTTTGGGCTAATATCGGTCTATAAGCTATGAATCACTGTAAAATTTTAAAATGTGGTGGAAACCACAAAAAAAATGTTTAAGTCATAAATGGTCCCATATAATTTTCAATTATGAGCCAATTCCTTTAAAACAAATACCAAAGCTGTAAGAGAGGTAAACAAATCCATAGCAGGAAATGGCTTTACAATTAAAAACATCATAACAGCACATGTTAACACATGACTGCCGTCAAAAATGCCCTCACTCGTTCACTTGAAGTTTAAGGTAACAACGGTACCTGTTCATAAGAAGCCGCCGTGGAGCCTGGTGCACTGCACTCCTCTCCGGGCTCGCCATCACCCGCTACATCGTGGATCTCTCTGGCTAATATTGCCAAGTCTTTGGCCAGATCTTGACTCAACCTTCAATAAAAAAATTAATAAATCCATATTGTATTGAATTTAAGTATTCCTTTTAAACCAATTCTCCACAACAAAGTCAATGCAAATATTTTTGCAAGAAACTAAAGGAAATATCCAATAATATATATTCAAGTTTAGTGTTGCAGTGAAGTAAATTAACCGTTTGAACAGATAAAAATCATCATCTACTGTGATTTTTCACACAACCCTTAACTAATGAAACAAAAATAAATGCTTAAAACTGTTTGCGTTTGCTGGAAAACCCAAGTATTCACACCAGAAACGCCCAGCCTGTCATATTTCTTACCGTGCAATCTCAGCACTGTGTGTGGACCAGTTGTGGAAGGCATCTCCCTCGTTGGTCTCCTCTTCAGAGTCTCTGCCGCGGTGTTTCGGGCGCAGGGCCACGATCGGCTGCGGCCGAACCGGATTGCGTGGGCTATGAGAAGCTGAGGAAGGTTGGGAGCGTTTGTGTTTAGGAGTGCTCTGGTTTGAGTCGTACTCCTCATCTGAGGTAGAGGTATAGTCAGAGCCTTTCTGTCGTCGCCTAGAGCCTTGGTGTTGTGAATTGGTTAGTTTTGGAAGACAAGGACAAATAAGTTGGGAAAACAGGAGAGAGAGAAAGAGATGCCATGAAAGAACCACCAAGAAAAAGAAAAAAAACCCCACTGAGTGTTTTAATAGAAACCCCCAAAACATTTCCCCGAACAAGAGACAGACATGATGCTGTGGAAGTCTTCATGACTTTCCAACAATTTACTGTTGTTGTTTTTAAGGGGGGGTCTGAACCAAACTCAAATGAACACTAGACTTCCACAGTACAGCGGCTGAGTACAGATAGGAATAAATGAGTTTAAAAAATAATACAAGTTGATGTGTAATGTGAAACATATTGTGTTAAAGTCAGGACCAGTAATACACTCTCAAAGCACGGCTGCATAAAGAAACGGCAATCCAGCCTTCACTTCAATGAGTGTACACTGTGCAGATGAAAGATATTGAACATTGGAGAATTAATATTAGTGTTAGTTTCCTTCACACACAGCTGTTGTTTGATGAAAAAGTTCTTAATTGCAGAGCTGAGAAATCGGTTATATTAGCTGAGACTTATAAAGGCTTCAGACCAATTCTCTGTCATGTCTGACACACATTGCAGGCATGTCATTCCCACAATGCTAAATCCGAGTTCATTTTTATGGCTGATAAGACCCTGCACTTAAATATATAAGAACAGATGGTGTGTAAGTGCCGGTAATATACTTACTTGCTGTGCTGCTGGCATATTTGGCACTGCTGGAGCGAACACGAGTGATTGGAGTTCTGTTGAGTGCTGCCTTCTGTGGCCTTTCTCCCGGCTTTGGCCCTGGACCAGAGGCCCTACGAGTGGAGCTGACACCCAGCTCTGCGCTGCGGTTGGAAAATCCTGTGCTTCTGCCTGTCCACTGTGGGGTGGAGGAGGCCTCGTTGTCACTGGGTGTGTTAAATGAGCTCGTCCGTTTCCGAGGCATGGCCAGCATATCCAGCCTGGAGAGTTTCTTGGCTTCCTGGGGCTGCTTAGCTGGGGTGTTGTTGGCCTCCTGGTACAGCTTATCAGTCTCTGTGCCCTCGTTGTCTGAGGCCTCTCCGAGGCGAGCCCGGCGCAGCATGGAAGTCCTGGTGGGTCTTGGGGCTGATAGACTGTTGGCACGACTCAGTGCCTGGGACACTCTGGAGCTCTTGGTATCCTCCTTCTGAAGGGGAATTGTGTATTTGCGTGTTTGTTTGCTGTTTGACTCCTGATCAGAGTATGGTAAGCTCTGGTGGTCATCACTTAGGTCTGTGGAACCACGTTTTCCCACACTGCGTCTCAATCCGACTGGCCTCCTCAGAGGTTCAGTCCTGTTGCTCCTTTCTGCTTCCTGAGTACGGTGCTTTTCTGAGGACTGCTGAGTCGAATCCTGACTAGTTAGACTAGCTGAAGACCTCTCTCTCTGGAGGCCACTGACCGACACTTTTTTTGTTAGTGTGCTTGGCTTTGTCTTACTGCTGTGTTGGCTGACTGTACTGGAGGTGTCCACATCAGACTCCCCAGAAAGAGAGTCCATAACAGGAGATGGAGTGTTGGTTTGTCCTGCTTGGAGTTTGGCTTCCAGTACAGCCAGAACATCTTCAGTCTCTTTGAGAAATGAATGCGTGTCCTGACTGTTAGCTCTCTGCAGTAATTCAGGGTTTAGATCTCTTTGAGCAGGCTGGCTAGAGATGTTAGGCAACCTGGTGCTGCTAGATCGCTCCTTCGTGAAGCTCTCCTGTCTGAATAACGGGGATGCTTCTTTACCCTCTGGCCTCTGTGTTGCCTGGCTCAGTACAGGAGCTGATACAACAGGTTTGACTCTTGCAGACTCCTGACTGCCTCTCAGTTTGGTCAGAGTGGCTGTTGAAAAGGTTTTGGTCACCTGTTTTCTCTCAGCCTTAGGCACCACCTCCTCCTCTGACCCGATGTAAAAAGATGTAGACTTGGCCGGGAGCGTGCGCTTGTCTCCATTTTGGTCCGACAGAGGCTTCCTCTTCTGCTCTACAATAGATCCATCATCTGACTTGCTGGCATCACTCAGGCTGTCAGGCTCTACATCGTCCTGCACAGTTAACCTGTGAATGCCGTCTTGAGCGTCAGGGACCCCCAAGCTGTTATCTTCAACATCAAATGTTGAATTTGGGTCATAATGAACATGAATGCTGGGAGCTGGAATGTCACTCTTCTCCCCCGGTGATGTCAGCTGCAGGCCGCGCTGAACTCTTTCTTGGCTTTGGCTGAGCGTAGCCTTGTGGACGATTGTGCCTCGTGCTGAAGTGGAACAGTTTTAATGCATATTAACCACAGACGATGACGCTGAATATCATTCATATTCATCAGGGTGTCTCATTATCATTTCAAATAGAGCAATGGCTGGTTAGGTGGCTTACCCCCTTCTGACAGTCCCATCTGGGAATGGATGTCAAAGAGGCCGGACGAAGGCCCAGATTCTGCATAGCTGTCTGCCAAGCTGGCCCAGCAAGACATCCACTTAGGAGCCCCCTGTAAGACTGCACCTCCTGACTGAACCTGTAAAAGATGGCATACAAGTTATTCATTACTGTTAAAAATAGCAAAACTGTTAAAAATATAATTCCCTTAGTTCCAGTTATTATAAATTCCAAAAGAGCAATCTGGTTCAAGTGCTGTATGCACTTGAACCCTAACATGTTGTACTAAACACGTGGTTTGGTTTTCTGTTTTCTTTTATTTGGTTAGAAAAGAAAAACCCAAACGATCATGAACCCAGAGCCTGTGTGCAAAGAAGAGGCAAGTGCACAAATCAAAAGAGAGACACCGAAAAAAGAGCAAAAACCAAGAAGGCAAATCAAGGAAGCACTACATCCCGATTGGTGCAATCAGACACTTGAGTCTTACCGACTGAAAATAATCATTGTTACATTAAAATGATCAATCATCTATCCATTCATCATTCAACCCTGAGCAGGAAAGTTTACCTTCACCAGACTCTGTCCCTGCTCTGGAGCTGGCCTCACCTCCCCACAACTTTTCTGACTATGCTCCTCCCTGCCCTGAACAATAACAGGCCTAAATGCTGACGGTGTTTCTGCTTCACTCAGGTTCGTTCGCTCTGGGCTGTCAACGACACCAAACACCTGTCAGGAACAAAGCATTGCAAGTGGATAAGTGCACAGAGAGGCAAAGCAGGACTGCTAATGTTCATGGCTCAGGACTTCACTCCGAGAAACACGAGGAGACCGGTAATTAGCAAAGCTGCCTTATTTCTTTTAAAACGAGCATACGTGAAAGAACTTGCCTGGTCAATCTTGCTCCGTGCCTCTTCCAGCTCCTTATCGTGAACATCTGTTTCAATAGTGTAGGTTCCTGCGTCACTCAGACTGTCCTCCTCTTCATTTCTGGGGCCTGTGGGGCTCTTAACGTCAAAACTTTGAGATGCTGGGGGCATAACAGGAGCCTTGAGGGGGACAGGTTTATGAATTGGCGAGGAAGTTTGAGGCTGGAAATGAGCGGGGCTAGTGGTAATTTGGCCAGACTGTGATGCTGGCCCTGACCCTGCTTTAGATGCTGTAGTATTTCTCTCCCAGGTGGCAGAAGAGATCTCCTTTGCTTGTTTCAGTAATTCAGCAGTAAACTCCTGGGTGAGTTTAGATTTGCGGCCCACGCTGCTAAATGGTCTTGCGGACACAGATGAGGATGAGCGGGAGGAAAGGCTGGTGCTGATCCGTTCTTCAGTCTTTTCCCTTCGTAGAGAGCCAGCTCTTTGGGAGCCCATAGAAGCAGGGCCCTTCAGGGGGATAGTGTACCGTTGGGTTGGTGGAGTAGTGGTGGAAGATGGAGGTGTGACTTGTCTCTCCCCAGTCGGACTTGAGCTTTTCTTTACTTTCTCCAGCTGTGGCCTGAGACTGGAGGGTTCTGGTGGGGCCATGATATTGATGGACTGGGAACGCTTCTTTCTCTGGTTGTCGTCAATGAATTCAATCACAAAGGCTTGGTGGGGCTCAGCTTTAGCAAGACTGGAAAGGGACTGGGACTCTGGTGGAGAGCCAGACACAGGCTCCACTGAGTCAGGGGAGAGAAATCGCTGTGGTGGGGAAGCTCTCAAGGCTTGTGGAGAATCCTGATGTTCTAACTGGAGAAAGTTATTTCCATTGAGTGCTGGGTGCCCCGAATCACTTTGAGAACCATCTTCATGGTAGTTTGCTGTTGATGGAAGGAGAACAAGTTAACACAGTATTTCATCTAAAACTAGAGTAAACAGATGGTGTATAAGAGACTCACTCTTGGTGGTCTTCAGAAGAGATGGGTCACTGTTTGTGCTGCACACATCTTCATCTTGCGAGCTCTTTCCCATCATGCTAGCGCTGCTTTGGACGAGCCAGTCAGCAACTTTACTCTCTGCTGACATCACCTCAGTAGGTGTGCTAGCAACCTCAGTGGAAGGTTGCTTACGCTGACGGAAAGAAAACTTGGTCACATGGTCCTTGATTTTTATTTTACCTGGCGTGCATTCATCAAATTCGATGGTAAAGGATGCGTGGCTTTGAACCACAGGGGGTGTGGGGGTGGAGGAGATGCAGTCAGAGGCATCTGCTGTGTCTTTTGTTGGAACTTCATGAACCTGCGACTCTGGTTTCTTGGTAGGATGCTGCTGGAACTCCTTTGTTGGGATCTCAAAGTAACTGGGCTCCCGGCGGTAGGAGAAGATGGGCTTAGCCTGACTGTCTGGCAGAGAGCCATTGCTCTCATATGTGGGCACATCTTTAGCAGGTTCTGTTGTCAATAAAAAAAAGCTTTTAGTGTGCTGAATATTAGAATATTGTCACACTTATATCAAAGTTCCTAACTCAAAGTTAAAGGAACTCAGATTTATGTAAATCTCTTAAAGCATAACCACTAAACATTTCCTGAAAATAAGAGCCATAAATAACATGAAGGTTCCAGACGGTGGGGCAGCACGGTGGTTAGCACTGTTGCCGCACAGCAAGAAGGTCCTGAGTTCAATTCCACCATCAGGTCTTTCTGTGTGGAGTTTGCATGTGTTTGCGTGGGTTCCCTCCGGGTACTCCAGCTTCCTCCCACCGTCCAAAGACATGCAGCTTGTGGGGATAGGTTAATTGGATAATCCAAATTGTCACTAGTTGTGAATGTGAGTGCGAATGGTTGTCTGTCCCTGTGTGTTGGCCCTGCGACAGACTGGCGACCTGTCCAGGGTGGACCCCGCCTCTCGCCCTATGACAGCTGGGATAGGCTCCAGCGCCCCCCGCGACCCTGAAAAGGAGAAGCGGAAGCGGATGGATGGGTTCCAGACGGTAGGCTGGGAAAACAAATCATGTGATTGGTCTTTGGATGCCAGCTGGGTGTGGCCAAATACCACTTTAGGAGTTCAGAGTCCAGTGGAGGGTAGTTGAGGGGGAATAATCTGTTTCAGTCTGGGCAACGTGAGGAGAACAATCACCATCATCGGCTTAGATGGTCATAATCCATCATGAGGCAGACAGCCACTGGTTTGGCCTGGCTATCAGTCCACAACTGACAGCCAGGGACCTGCCTTGGGCTTAACACCATCTACCTCTCAGTGACCCACAGAGAACATCAAATGCCACAAAAAAGGCAACTTTAAATCTAATTCACAAACATGGGAATATCCAATAAATGCAATTAAATCACTAATATAAAATACATTCTGCTTGTAAAGACAAACACTTCTGAAGGCATACACCAAATGAAAGGAGTTTACAGTGATTGCATGTAGAAATATAAGACAGATTCACTGACCTGGAGATTCCTTCTCTGGAAATTTTCCACCTCTGCTCTCCTTTTTGTTGGCCGGGTCCTCATCTTCTCCCCACCAGGAAGGCTGGCCATACAGAGGCGTGGGCTTGGATATCGGAGCATCTGTGGAGGCTAGCAGGAAAAAGCCCACAGACAGACACAAACACAATCAGGTACATAATATACTAAAAGGTGCAGGGAGGAATGGTAGGAACAAAGAAAGAGCCAACAAAGACGTGAATTTAAACCACTGCTTGGTTTTATAATCCAATAAGTTTGTTAGTCACATGACAAAACAGTGTTTTGTTTGACGTTGCAACAATAAAAAGTTACACAATGCTGGAGCTCAGAAACAAAGCCTTACGCTGCAAGTGGCCTTTGGATGTTTCAGAGCTCCCACACATTCCCATGACACAGAGAGTGTAGTGGGGGTAGGGAGGTCAAACTGTGATGCCAGATGTATCAGCAAACCACCAAAACATAATCCTCCTCATGTGAGGACAGTACAGCTAATCCTAATCTTTATAGGAAAAATGGAAGAAATCGGTCCAGGATATAGAGTAAGCTGGGCACGCAAAGGCTTTATGTATACAGAGGTCTCTGCATATATTCTCTTAAATTTGAGACTAGTTAGCTTGGCTAAATTTGCTGATGATATGTGTTTAGCAAGACTTGCCATATAACCTGGCATACTGTTCCACACAAGCCAGCCAGCCTCTACTAATCAGATCATCTAGAAGCTGCCGTTTGGCCTGATAAATAGGATAAACAAGCTCTTCTGAGTTTAATGTGGCTGCACAATCCCAAGTATCAGCAGCACTTGACCACTGTTGCCTTGGACACACACAATAAGACATCAACACAGTGACCGAAGAGGCAGAGGGGCACGTTACAGATTCCTTTCCACTTATTTAATCTTCCCCTTTTAGCTAAAGAAAATGTGGGCGAGTGTAGCAGCTTCAGTACACAGAGCAAGGTTATGCTAAGTGTATTATTTGGCATCTCAAACTGTGCACAGACACAGAGGTACAACAAAGACGGGACATAATCTCCCAAAATAAAGGTGGCAGTTATTAGGGACATTAGGTACTGTGTTTGGAGGTAGTTAAAAAGCAAAAAAAGTGAATTTTTGTTTTAGCTATTGTTATAACTTACTGGATTTGTTAAGTATGGAAACTTTAAAAAGGAAGCCACTACAAGAGCAACCACTGGGAACGCTGAACTGTTAATTTCATGCCCTCTTTTTTTCCTCTCAATACTAAATAGCCCTGGGTCCTGGCACAGTAATGTAGGCCCGACTGAGTCACACACTGTACAAGTGAAGTGTCCTGTGCTGCAGACAGCTGGAGGATTGGAGTCACTCCACATCCTGTACAGCTGCAGGGGAAAACAAGCACAGAAAAAGACACACACGTCTTTTTTTTCCCTTCTCTACGAGGCTTGTCAGAATTAAAAGAAAACAAACCTAATATGAGGCAAAATAACATATCAAGACCTTAAACAAGCTCAGCCAAAGAGACTGAATTTGCATCAGCATTTGTCAACAGAGATATGCAAGCTCGGTCTCTGTGAGGCAAAGAGACTTTCCTACATCAAACAAACTCAACATGAATGAAAGTGACACTTTAAAAAGCGTGTACTCATTTTCTCTAACATACTTCTCTCACTGAGGCTGTAGATTTAGCACGACAGCAGTGGACACTTTCACACCAGCACAGACTCCTTTGAGTGCAGGCAGTAACTGCGTAGCAACAAGTAAATATAGAGTTTGCACTGAAAGATGTCTTGCAAATAATGAACTCATACTTGCAGGCAACATAATCACACTCTGCTCCAAAGTGATGTTTACTAAAAAAAAAAAAAGCTAACAAAAGAAGAGTTTCTCGCAGTGCCGCAGTCAATTACACAGCTATGAGAAACATGAGGCGTGTGCTGGAAAAGTCCTATTTTAGGCACAGTTGTAGTTTTCCTTCTAAGCTCAAAGGCCTGATTATGGAGCAGAAAGCACAAGGCTGCTGCTTGCTAGATTAACTACAGCTGGAAAACGTTTCATCGGTGTGAATAAGCTTCATTCATAAAATGCCTAACTTAACAGTGCCCCGACTGTTCTGCTGTTGACATAGAGTGAAATAATAAATTCACTAAGTACATGTCAGAGTAAAGAGGGTGTGAAAGAACTGGAAATATCAGCAGTGACAGATCTACCATCACCTACATGGACAGAAGTGCCAAGCTGGGACTAAAAACCTACAGACCTTTCTAATTCTACAGCACGTGGCTGAACCACCGTCAGGCATGTCTGACTGAGATAAGACTGTTTGTCCTTAACTCTTTACCCCTCTGCTTGTCTGCAAAGCCCTTACTCATGTATACTTACTCTGGCAACCCTGGGATGTCAAGATCTACTTTTTTACCGACACCACAGGATTGTAGCATCAGCCTCTCTACTCACATGGCATCCTAATCCCACAGCAGGGAAGCTCTTAATAAGAGAAGCCATCATCCTATCGAGGGATCTATGGCCAAAGTCATGCAGTACATGGAGACTCAAGCAGACTTCCTCTTCCTCATGTATGTGGGACCAAGCTATTCAAATCCACTTCATTTAAAACTGTTTCTCTCATGCACCCAGAACAATTTATCTACTTCTGTTATCATAAAACCTGCAACCTTCCTTCTAACAAATGAACTGTGTGGATAGAATTATTTACCTGTGAGGGAGTGGGCTTTACGCTCAGCTTTGTCCTGGAGTTTGGCATTGGATAAAGAGTCTTTGCTCTTCTCTGAGTGCTGGAAGTGCAGTTTTTCCTTTGCCTTGGCCTCCAGGGCTTTTATGCTAAGCTGCAACTGGCTTGTGTACTTCTCATGCTGCACACACACACAGACAGGAGGGAAGCAGGATGTGAAAAACCTTCCGCCAACAATCAGTACAGCTGTAACGTCCTAACATATACACACTGTAAGGAAGAATATCCACCAGAGACTCAAGCTTCAACTTCTAAATATTACACATGCATCATTTTTATTTTAATTGAATTCAGCTACAGTAACTAGCATCATTAAACATGCAGAAATGACTTTAAGTGTTAAGTTATTTAATTTAACATGAAAGAAAAAATTTATTGTAGATAATTAAGCTCTAGTTTGCCATGGTAGGAGTTGGCCTGGGAAGATTGTGACTATTTTAACATATTATTTAATACCAAAATAATGTTAGTCTTTCTCAGTAGGGATCTACAGCAAACAGCTATCGCTGAAGACAGTCGAGCACTGACGATTAAAAAAGGAAGCTTACTCTTACTTACTTTAAGCGCTTCCTCCGGGACTTTGTGTTGACTCTTTTCCAGGATATACACATGCACATGTACAGATGGAGTTAAAGGAAACAATCTACATATTTTTCTTTTCAAACAATTAGATATTAGAGATGTCCTGACTGGAAAATACTGAGCACTGACCATTACTTTTTTCTGATTGAAAAATCAGAAATGTTGCTCATTTCTCCGTTTGCACCAAGACAACAAATAAATCTTTATTATAACCAAAAAATAAGTGAACTGGTTTACTGTCTTGTAGCACTATCACGAAACTTATCAGTTCTAAACTGATGAGACAACAGATAAACATCAAGAGACATCACCTATAAAGCTATAAATGTATTTATAGCAGTCAATTACTTCTCGAAACTGTGCCCCTTCACCTCTAACGACAAAGCATGTCTACGTGTATCTGTACACTGAACAGTGTTGCTTTGTGTTATCTAACATACATTTCACCACTCATTAGTTTTCTCCTGAGGTCAAAGGGCGCAGGCGGCTTCCGGTCAACAGTTCACTATCCTGGCTGAAAAACACACAGGATTTTCATGCCAGTAGATCAAGGTGGAGAAAAAAAATGTAATAAATGTGAGAAAAAGTGCTGCTGACCCCTGGTCCTTTTCTGTGTTGAATACCAAAGACCAATGAAAACAAAAGCAGAAAGTCTGGATAATGTATGAATGATACACGTCCAATGATGATTAAGCCAACAGAATTAAAAAAAATAAAAATGCATAAAGTTTAAAACATAAGTATAAAAAAAGGATATCATAACCAAAGCGAATGACATCTGACAGCTTTAGGGTGATATATGTCTGGTCTGGGATTCTGAGGTCGTTCACAAATGTCTGCAAAACAGAAAAACAAAACAAAATTCATAACATTCACTGTTCATTCGCTAATGAAGGTAATGACTCACAGGTGACAGGCCTTCTAATTCCAAGCACTCGGATACCGTAAGGTGCTTTGCCAGCGGACCTTTCCCATTGAAAGTTAATCCACCAACACGTTAAAACTCTGATGAGATTATGTTGTTATGCAATGTCAGTAAGCTTTTATAAAATGGCCAGGTGGAAAGAAACATGTGCAATTTGTTCATCAATTTGTTTTAACTTCTCCCTTAACTAACAGATGGTTAGAGGAGTTACTCAATTTATCTTTAGATGATTAAAAGTAAAGAAACAAGGATAACACTGTGCACCAAACAGTAGCTCTCATTCTACACAGACTAAACAAAGGTAATTAGGGAAGGATTTCAGTTATAGGCCCTCGTACTGTTCTGCTCTGATTAGTTTAGCTGCAGTTACTAAGGCCAAAAGAAACACTGAGAACAATGAACGGTTTCTCCCACGGCTCAGCTCAGGATTTCATTTGGATAATGGTGCAGTGAAGTGGCAACAGCAGCAGAGAGACAAGGGAACAGGGTGAGATCGAAAGATTTTCTTTTTTTGGGGGGAATGGTCACTGTTTGCCCAACCGTTTGCACACACACACATTTTTGTACTAAGGGATTTACTGCAGTTGAAACACGAGCCTTCGGTGATACCAGAGACTTTTTTTGTTGTTTTTTGCACAAGCTGAAGTACAAAGTTTGGAAGTAAAGACAGACCCACTCACCCCGTTCAAGCTGCCCAGGTCCTTCACCATGTGCTCATCTGTATTTGGGTCATAGTTGATGACAGCATGCTGTTTATCCACACTGCGAGACTGAAACAAATGTGGAAAAAAAAAAAGTGCATGATGTGCCGACAACTTGATTACATGACATGAAATTTGTGATCATTCATTTAGATTCTAAATTGAGATCCCAAGGTAAGATTTTCCAGGCTTACAACTGGGATTCTGGAAGGTGGCGACAGTACGAATTTTACCGATATGCACCATAGGCACTGAGTCTATCAGAAATTATGTCAGTTTAACAGCTTATTCAGTTTTGGGTTGAGGTGGTGTACACTTTGAACAGGTTGCCAGGTCATCACAGGGCTAACACAGAGCGAGAGAGCTAACCATTCATGCTCAAAGTCACACCTACAGCCACGTTAGAATCAGCAGTCGACTTAACATAAATGTATCTGGACTGCGAGGGGAAAAAACAGAGTACTCAGAGAGAACGTGCCACCTCTATAGTGAAAAGGTCACTGCCAGTCAGCATGCAGACCTGGGACCTTTATGCTGCGAGGCAACAGCACTGCACTGCTGTGCCGCAGTAGTTATTTTTGATACCTAAAAAGTCCTTTATTCTGGTTTACACACAATCCCAATTAACAAAACTGTGCACAAATATTTTCATTAGGAAACCCAAGCATGAGATGGAGCAGCGGGTAGCACTGCTGCCTCGCACCAAGAAGGTCCACCATCAGGCTGGAGCTGTTTGGCTTCCTCCCACAGCGCACAGACATGCACAAGATCAAGTTAACCGGCAAGTCTAAACTGATAAAAGGTGTGAATGCAAGTGTGAATAGTTGTGGTGTTTCTGTGTTAGTTTTGTGATAGACTGGCAACCTCTCCACCGATGACAACCCTGAAGTGGATAAGAAGATGGATGGATGGGATTGAAACAGGAATTTTCTTTTGGATGTGCCAACGCGCCCTAAACTAACTATTCGCCCTAATCTACCAAAATCTTCTCTGAATGCTGAAGTTTCTGTGCACGCATCTGCTATTACACAGTTGTGTGGAGTACCCACAATGTTGTTGTACATGTACAAAAACAATAAAAGGGCTATTCTATTCTATTCTATTAAGCAGAGTAAAAATGCGTCTTCATCAATTAAGTTCAGGCTAAGCCAGTGATTCAGACTGACTCACTTTTTCTTCTCTCCTCATTAGGGCCTCAGCACAAGCGAACTCACTGAGTGCCAAACTTGTCTGCAAAATTAACACTGTCATTCAATGGACAATTTATGGGCTTGTCACAAACTGTTCCAAACCAAACCCTAACTGGGATAAACAGCAGTCGGAGGCAGTCTGTACTGCCTGTGTTAATCAGCTCAATTGGTCGCCTTTTAAATAACTTACTTTAAGTTTTTAGTGTTGGTTAATCAATTTGTCGATTAGTTTAACAGATCTGAATTCATAACTCTTAGTCCTTAACTTCCCTTTGCACCCCTTATCAGAGGAAAACAACGTATCTCTGGCTTAAGAAACAATAACAGGCCACTGAATTAGAAACAAAAGGCACTCAGTATCATTGTAGAGGCGTACGGTCTAATTACTTCTCATGGAGATACAGACTGATCAAACACTAGTACTCATGGAAAGTCCAAACTTTCAAGGCGAGGTCCTTAATTGTGCGGTTTGATAAAATTTCCCTTAAGCTGGATCCGTGCCTCTCATGCCAAATGGGATTCTCTTCTTGTAATCTTTCAGATACAATGTGAATGAGGGAGGAAAAAAACTCCCCAAGAAACCCAAAACATTTAAGACATTAAAGACAATATAGGGCAGGAATGGGCTATGTGCCAAGTCAGGAAGAAGCCCCAAGCACTAGAAATATCTGCATCGCTTCAAGCTGGGGAAAAAGATGAGGCGGCGACGCCTAAATGTGGACATAAGCAACTCTGTGGTTTGCGGGGCTTTTCTGCACATAACGCACAAACTAAGGAAAGTATAAACAACTGCTGCCGAGGCAACATTCTTCCTTCGCTGGTCTAAACACAGAGCGAGAAGAAAATGGGAGGAGAATATTACACAAAAACCACAAAGAAATTGTGTTTGTGGCACACAGAGCATGGAAAAGCAACACATGGGAATGCTTTAGTTGAGTTTTTAAGTCATTGTTTGTGAGGCTGCGAGGGGCAACTTTGAGTGAAGACACCGTCACCTGGTTAGACACCTAACCAGGTGACGCATGCCAGAAGCCTCCTGCTGGTTTTTCGCATACTTGCGTGACCAGCTGTCCTGTCAGACATCAGTGCAGAGTAATGCAACTTATCCTGAGCATCCTGAACGTCACGTACGACACTCTGCGTGACACTCACCTGGAGCATGAGCTCGCAGTCGTCCCGACCGACGAAGATCATCTCGCGTGGCAGCCTGTGACGCGTGCCAGAGCTGCTCACCAGAAACCATGATGTCACACTCATGTTGGGGTTGCGAGTCAGGACCTTCTTGGCATCCTGGGAAAAGACGACAACCAAATAGATCTAGGATGGCAAAAAATCTTTATGCTAATTTAATGTTATCTGAAATTTGCTGTGCTTGTTCTTCATTTTAAATAGGCTATTTATATTCCATTTATAATTATTTGTTTCACTGATTTTTGTCAGTATTTTATATCAAGCTTTTTAGGCAGTATTAGTCATTGTAATTTCTTGTGTATTTTTTCCTCCAGCTATTTTGTTTGGTCATATTTTGTTTAATTTCACTTAATAAAGTTGATGACTCTGTTTTGGCAGGAACTTTCAAACCTTTGGGATTAATCATATTTTGCTACTATCTGAACAATATTGAATATCATTTTTTTAAGGGCAAAGAAAAACCCTCACTGCAATGAGAGGATCTTTTTATCCAACCAGTTGTGTCTGGCTGTATTACTACCAGCTAATGCCATAAAAAAACGGATCCCATTTTTGTAGCTAGATTTTCACTCGTCAGGAAAGGCTACACAGCAGAGTATGTTCACACAAGTAACAAACGCAGATATCGTAATCGAATAAAGGCGATATGAGATGTTAGAGTTGATCTTTTTGATGAAGCATGCCGGGAAACTTGTTGCAAATGGCTCCTGTGAGGAGTAAGGTAACGATGGCTAACAATTCAAACTTCCAGCTCAGGTTTAACTTCCTGTAACCTTTGCGAGCTAACCAAAAAATACAAGCCAGTGTTTGTATTTTAAATTACAAGCTGCTTGTAAATAAACCACTATTTTTTTATTTTTTTTATTTGATAAAACAGGGAGCTGTTGGGAGTCTGTCGGTGAGGTTGTTTAGCTAACGCTCGTGAGCCTCCGGCTTGAACGAAATAAGCTATCTCCAAACGATTTCCCCCAACAAGGACTCACCTTTAAAGCCTTCTCCGTTTTACTCCTGAGTGAATCCAGTGTTTGTCGTCCCACAGCAGTTTGGAAATTCGACGTCCGACCGACACTCACTTACAACAAGCTCATCAGGTGACAACGGGCAGGTAAAGTTCGCTCACACCCTTACCTTCCTGCGGGAATGACAACCGGACGAAACTCAAACCTCAAACGCGTCTCCTCCCGTCGGGCTGACGTAGCTTGACAAGTCCCCATCAAAAGCGTTTTTTTCTCTCCGAGAGGTTAGAGGAGAGTAAGAGCTCTCACTCTGTCCGGGTTCCGGGAGCAGAAAAGATGGCGGCGGCTTCAAGCTGAAAGCTAAGGGTCGTGTCCAGAGGAAGAGTGTTGTATATTTTTTTAAAATATCAAAAATGTCTACCTACCTTCTTTATTTTTTCATTTTATTAATTTATTTATACATTTCTCTTTAATGTCGGCTGCCCTGAATTTGTTAAATGTGTAATGTTTATTAGCGTGGTTTCTAAGACTTTTTATGGGCCTAATTTATTTTATATACAGTTGAAAAGTTCTAACATCTGACGTTTGTAGCGTAAGTAAATGGTTATCTATTGGCTAAATAAATTCAGAACTTCGACGCGCATGTGCAGCACAACATAGCGCTAGTCGCCATCTGGTGAGTAACCGCTTTTATAGACGATCTACGGCTTTATTCGTGTCCCGACCGGACTTTGTTTATCCTGTGTTTCGCTTTGGCAACGCATTCCCGTCTAAATAGAAGAAATGAAGGCGTTTGGGAGAAACAGCCTGTAAGAGCACGAACAATAGGAGGTCGTCGTTAAAATCAGCTCATTAGTTAAAAGTGTGCAAAGCGCATGTTAACTCATAAACTATGTTAAATTAAAAAAAAAAACAATATCACAAAATACCACCGTTTAACTTTGCAACAGGTGGTGATAATCGCTGAAACAGAACTCTGGAGATGATGGCAGGCTATAAAAAATATTAATCCAAAGGCAGAAGCCTTGCACCCATTAGATGGCGCTCTAGTTTCAATTTACAGTAGAGCTGCTCCGGGTTAAAAAAAAAAAAAGAAAGATTTCATCACGAGATTCATTCAGGAAATTTCAAAGAAGCCACAAGGTCACAATGACTTTCTGTGTTTATACTGGGTATATAAACCATCCAGTTTATTTTAACACTTTCATATTTTACTGAATCATGGTGCATTTGAGTGCAATGAAAACAATGTTCTCATATACTGGCCATGCATTATGTGCTCCAAAACACTAAGTTCACTGTGAGGCAAATGTGGTTGAGTTTAGCTGAATTTGCCCTCCACCTAAAAGAGGTTTTAATCAGCAGGTCTGACCGGTTTCCGAGGGCTTTCCCTCTAAACAGAAAACACCCAGCTCTGTTACGATTAAAACCTGCTCTTTCACCAATTCACCACTTTCTTCCACAGACGCCATGAGTCAGCACTGAGACAAATCTCTGAGAAGCATATACTTTCACGGTGACATCACTGGATGGAAACTGAAACTGGATAGAGTAAAAAGTGTGAATTTCCCATGAACCAGACAGTAACTGTGGTTCTTTTTCTGTGCAGCTGGTGTTACACTTTTTCTGCTTTTGCATATCTCACGTTAGGTCAGCACTTTAATATTGTTTATCTGTCTATACAGCTTAGAGAACTTTAGACAAATCTATGTGGGAATGTGCATTTCACCCACATTTACCTCATCACCACCACACTTTGTCATGTGTGTTGGGGAAATGCACTTGGAATCAGGTAAGGGACTTTTTTGTCAGGTGAGCTCCACAATGGTTCAGACCTCGCAGTCAGTGTGTGGCGCTGTGCATTGCAGCTGGCCAAAAGACAGACTGTGAGCCCTGGCTGTCAACATCTGCTCCAGAGACTGTACCATCTGCCCGAGGCCCCGGGGGGAGCATCTCTCCTCGTCTCAGACCAGCTGTGGAGCTCCAGACGTGGACCTGAGCAGTCTTGCAGAGGTGGAGAACACGGCCAAGACACAGTCAGAGGCGCTGAGTGCTGGAACATTTGTCACACACACTTAGCCATGTTTTATCTGTGGGGTGTGATCACAGTGAGGTTTAGACAAACAAAACTCCTGCATCAGTTCTTTCTTTCACTATGTAGTGGCAGATTACCACTACATACCAGTTTATTTTAAAGCTTTTGTTACTTCTTATTTGTAAATCTACACAGCAGTATGTCAGTAATTCAGATCATCTCCAGCTGAATCAGTATTTTTGTTTCAAAAACGTAATGTATTTACAGCTCTGTGTAAAAGTCTTCAGACACGCATATCTTTCTTTCTTTCTTTGGAAAATGGGAAATATATGCAGCAATTTCTTCAAAAGTGCAAACTCATTGAAATAAAGTATGAGGCAAAAACAGAGTTTTACGACTCTAACGAGATTTGAAAGTCAGTATTTGTTACGACCACATTTATTCTTCAGCACAACCTGAACTCTCTTAGATAAGCGTTCTTATCGTTAGTCTTCAGAAATAGTTCTCCAGGCTTCTTGAAGGGCATTCAAAGCTCTTCTTTGGATGTTGGCTGCCTTTTGTTCTGTTCCCACACTGCTCCATTAAGGAAGAGAAGCAGAGTGTAAAGGTTCAAGTATGCCGAATTGGACGAGAACTGAAATAAAAATCAGTGACATGAAGCCTTTTTGAATGATGAATCCAAATGTTACATTTTGTGGTGCAAATCACAATAAGGAGAATTTCAAGAAAAAGATATAACAGTGTGAGTGTCTGTAAAAACAGTAAAAACACACTGGAGAGAAAAACACACAGTGAAACATTACCAGTCATGGATTGGCCTCCTCAGAGCACAGACCTCAACATTAAGAATGACTTCTTGTCAGCAACCCTTCCACAGTGGATGGATCAACTGAAGGGCTAGATGGATCTGTCATGTCCTGTTAATACTGTTCATCATCTGTAGATATATTTTTTAGGCTTGCCACTTCTTCCTTTATTCTCTACTTGTCCAGTTTCCTCAAAATACAGCGGCTTGCAAAAGTATTCGGCCCCCTTGAACTTTCCCACATTTTGTCACATTACAGCCACAAACATGAATCAGTTTTATTGGACTTCCAGGTGAAAGACCAACACAAAGTGGTGCACACGTGAGAAGTGGAACGAAAATCAGACATGATTCCAAACATTTTATACAAATAAATAACTGCAAAGTGGGGTGTGCGTATTTATTCAGCCCCCTGAGTCAATGCTTTGTAGAACCAGCTTTTGCTGCAGTTCCAGCTGCCAGTCTTTTAGGGTCTGTCTCTACCAGCTTTGCACATCTACAGCCTGAAATCTTTGCACATTCTTCTTTGCAAAACAGCTCCAGCTCAGTCAGATTAGATGGACAGCGTTTGTGAACAGCAGTTTTCAGATCTTGCCACAGATTCTCGATTGGATTTAGACACCAGACAGGTCAGGGATAAAGTTACTGAGACATTTAAAGCAGGCTTAGGCTACAAAAAGGTTTCCCAAGCCTTGAACATCCCACGGAGCACTGTTCAAGCCATCATTCAGAAATGGAAGGAGTATGGCACAACTGTAAACCTACCAAGACAAGGCCGTCCACCTAAACTCACAGGCCGAACAAGCAGAGCGCTGATCAGAAATGCAGCCAAGAGGCCCATGGTGACTCTGGACGAGCTGCAGAGATCTACAGCTCAGGTGGGGGAATCTGTCCATAGGACAGCTATTAGTCGTGCACTGCACAAAGTTGGCCTTTATGGAAGAGTGGCAAGAAGAAAGCCATTGTTAACAGGAAACCAGAAGAAGTCCCGTTTGCAGTTTGCCACAAGACATGTGGGGGACACAGCAAACATGTGGGGGACACAGCAAACATGTGGAAGAAGCTGCTCTGGTCAGATGAGACCAAAATGCAAAACACTATGTGTGAAAACTAACACTGCACATCACTCTGAACCATCCCCACTGTCAGATATGGTGGTGGCAGCATCATGCTCTGGGGGGGCTTCTCTTCAGCAGGGACAGGGAAGCTGGTCAGAGTTGATGGGACGATGGATGGAGCCAAATACAGGGCAGTCTTGGAAGAAAACCTCTTGGAGTCTGCAAAAGACTTGAGACTGGGGCGGAGCTTCAGCTTCCAGCAGGACAACGACCCTAAACAAAGCCAGGGCAACAATGGGACGGTTTAAAACCAAACATATCCATGTGTTAGAACGGCCCAGTCAAAGTCCAGATCTAAATCCAATCGAGTATCTGTGGCAAGATGTGAAAACTGCTGTTCACAAACTCTGTGCATCTAATCTGACTGAGCTTTCACCTGGAATTCCAATAAAACTGATTCATGTTTGTGGCTGTAATGTGACAAAATGTGGAAAAGTTCAAGGGGGCCCAATACTTTTGCAAGCCGCTGTATTTTAAGAACACACTGCACACCATGCCCAAATATGCCAAGTTCTCTTTGGAAATTACCTTCTTGGTACACAAATACAATTTTATGCCTGTCAAACTGTGCTATCTTGGGTCTTTGATAAATTGCCTGTTATGTCTAAACAGAGCACTGGTCCATCTTTTTATTTTTTGCTTTTTTTAAGCTTGAATGATTCATAGGTGAGTGTTAAATAACTAAACTGAATTGAAAATGAGCAAAAAGGCAGCCAGAAAAACTTTGAAAGACTTTCAGAAAGTCCAGAGAATTATTGCTCAGGACTGCTTTAAAAATTAAGACAGTGTGGCTCTTTGAAAGGAGAAATGTAAACAAAGGGTGGCTCAAGACGTTTGCAGATAAGTCGGATTATGACTTTAAAGAGTCAAACTATAGTTTAACCCTGTAAAGCCTGAACCATGAAATAATAATCCCAGAAAATTCAAATCTTTCAAAACTGTGTTTATTGAGCATGTAAAAAAGAGAAATTGATTTTGATATTCTTTTTACCATTTTTGCGACATTTGGTATTTGTGCAATTTATCATTTTAAAAATATATTGTGGGATTTATTCAGATTTTTCAAGAGAAAAAAAATAATGCAAACATCTCAAAAACCCATGTATAAAACATGATACACTTGGTGTTAATGATACAGGAAAGTTATCATTTATATGGACTTTCAGAATTTGCTAGTTAATTTTTTGAAGAAGAAGAAAAAAACCACAGTAACTGCAACCAAGATCTGCTTGAAATAAGAAAAATCTGAACCCCAAACAAGTATTAGAGTTGGGAAGGTGTCCAACTTTATTTTTTCCACTAAGCAACAAAAATAAATATTGCCAACACAACACAGTACTATTTATCTGGTCTAATAATACTGTATAGTCATCTCGCTGGGTTCTGAGCTTTTTAACTGTCTTTGCCTGAAATCCCTTTCAAAATAAAAGTCCACAAAGCTATTGTTAAGACCTTTTATTTCATCAATTTGAAAGAGACAAGTAAAAACAGTGTACAAAGTTTATATTATTGTTTACTAAAGCTGGTGTCCTCAGTCTCAGGAATACAGGAGGGCAGGTACAAAAAAAGAAAAAGAAATTGAAATTAAAAACAAAAGTACAAAATGAATTTCCCTATTTTCAGAAGGTGACAGCAAAGGGCGCGTGCATAGGAAAAAGTAAGATTCAAAAACCGAACAAAAGGTCTGCAAACGATTGAAGAGAAAACATAAAAACCATTACATTCAATAATGTATTATGCACTTTGAAGGAAAAAAAAAAAAAGATTATCTGTCATCTTAAATATACTGAGGTGCTTTCGGAAACTGAGCATGCTTTTAAAAGAAGCCTGAGCCTTCTTTAAAAAGGAAGAAAAACAAAAACCAGACAAGCAAATCTGGTTTTATTTGCATTCACAAACATTTGAATCCATATTATAAAAAGAAGCAAATTTATTCTTTTCCGACCTTAAAGTACAAGTAAGAGTCCAAACGTAATCATTTGGGGGCAGAAAAAGTGCATGTCATTGGCACAGTACAACTTATTATAATCAATGCTGGTCTCATAAATAACTCAGAAGCTTGTGAAGGGATATAAGACCCCGAAAGGGGCGAATCAAAGATGACGGATCCCCTGAAGCCCTGTTTGTTTGCAAAGTATTCCTAAAAGACGTGTATTATGTTAAAGTGACCTCACTGAGGCTGCAGCGAATGCACTGGGTGGGGAAAACACCCAGTAGTGTACTGTACATGAAGGAAAAACCCAGAGGAGAGGATCAGAGACTCTGAGGAGGGTCGAAGCCAAGCGACCCTCACCAGAGGGAAACCAGGTGATGTTTGTGGCACAGCGTGGAGATAAAAAGGCATCAGGAACTATAAGCACTTACTTCAGGAGGAGGCTGCAGAGGCTATTTATTACCCTGAACAGGTAACCGGGGGTCTCCTCAATGACTCTGGCGTGCAAACAGCTACCAAAATAAGAAGAAAAAAAAAGGATTCACTGCAGGCCAGTTTGTGCCTTAATGATTAATCGCGCTGCATTCTTTGCACATTTGCCTTTCCTCGCATCAGACTGCTTTTCACAATCCGTTCACCAGACTTACCATGATGTGGCGTGACAGTACAACACACTGACAAGAGTTGGTTTTCCAGCAGTAGGAAAGTGTTAAAGATCTTTTCCACATGATGGCATTTCAGTCTTAGGAGAATTAGCCATGTGTTACACACAAGTATGCAAGGATATTAACTTTATTTAATATGGTACATTCACTTATGAAGCAAAAAAAAAGTCTGAATGGACTAAAACATGGATTGATCACCCACTCAAACAATACTCTCTTCCCACATGATGTATTTGGTCCACAGTATGCCCATTTTCTAACTGACATGGTTATGGTGACATCAAATTGTGTTTAAAAAAAAAAAAAAAAAATCTGATTTACAGCAGTAGCGCAAGTTGTGCATAGCTACATC
The DNA here is from genome assembly GCF_041146795.1 of Maylandia zebra. Taxonomy (NCBI): domain Eukaryota; kingdom Metazoa; phylum Chordata; class Actinopteri; order Cichliformes; family Cichlidae; genus Maylandia; species Maylandia zebra. The sequence goes on along the minus strand of NC_135185.1, from coordinate 31,225,001 downwards.
TCCCCATTCATTACGGTGTATGGTTTCCTGCTCAGTATAGTAATAAACAACCAGGAAATGAACAGTAGTGTTATCTCCGTGGTCAGTCTTCAAAGGCCACACAGGTATGTCGTCTCGGATTTCCTTCTTCCTGGAAAAAGTAATTTGGAGATGGCGACTGTTGCATCCAAAGACAGCTTCTGCAGACGATTGTTGGGAGGACGAGGGTTTGGGCCCCCGGTCTTCTGAGAGTGCAGTCAGGTGGGGAGAAGCGAGATGGTCGGACCGGAGGAATGGTTGAAAGTCGTTTAGGCCGTCCCACTGGCAGAGTAGGAGAATTGGGGAAAGTGGGGTCTCCGTTCACTGTCAAAGGACTCCATGCTGTCATCTGTGAATGAAGGGAGAAATAAATGGTCACTTTTTTTCAGGAGAAAATATATATATATGAAAGCTTACCAACTAGTACTTTCAATATCTAACAATACAATACATCCATTTTTTAAAATAACTGCCTGTCCATGTCAGGGTAATGGAGGCGTGTAAATTATACCAGCTCTGAAAAACATTTTCTACAGATATTCAAACGTCATCTTTTAGTAAGGACAGCAGAATGGACCAGTGGTTAGCTGTTGTCTCACAGCGAGAAGGTCCTGGGTTTAAATCCACCAACAGGCTGGGCCCTCTCGTGCAAAAACACGCATGGGTTGAATAATTCTAGGGTCCATAGGTATGAATAAAACTGACAGCGAGTCAACCTATCCAGAGTATACCACACCTTTTGTCCTATGGCACTATATGGTATATGCACATTTCTCACCTTCATTTCTTGTTTATGTTTCAATAAATAAAATGTATGCATTTCATTTTTCCAGTATCATAGCTAGGAACCCATAATCACTCCATTGCCATCAATATACTAGCTGTCAGAAGTGCATCTGAGAATTTCATGAGGCACAACGCTGTGTTTTAATGGCCCCGACTCTCCAGGAGAGGGCAGGCTGCTCTCAAGGGAGCTAGTTATGCCTGCAGGAAGGTTTCTGCACTCACATTTATGAGCCCTCCTCCACTAAATGAAGCATTAGCACATGGATAGAGTACAAGACTCTAGGGAAAAACCTCTGTGGGTGAATGACTTCCAACTCTTCAAAAAAATACAAGTATAACCTTTTTAAACAGGTGAAGGAACCAGATATCTGCTTTCATCTTTATCAATTTAAAAGTCATTCAAAAGCCTGACCACGAGGTGGTCAGGCTCAAATGCAAGGTCACACAATTGCACAGTAAATGAACAGATTTGATTTAATCATATTTCACAGTAGAAAACTCTGTATGGGTGCCCAGAGTGTGCGTGTTTAACGCTACCTTGTCCCGGTGGCGTAATCGTGATGGTTTGTGCTGTGAACTCCTCATCGAAATATCTCGTGTCCGTCTCCGATGTAACTTGGGGCTTAAATGGTGGGACCAGCTGTTGTGGAGGAGAAGACACACAAAAGAATCAGTACATTAGAGCCTTCAATCAGTTTGGTACCATTTGCCAGTCTGATGACAATCCATGTCATGCCTAAATGGGTGGCGTCACTTTATTGACTTTCGAGATAGCAATAGCTGACCAAGTTTGGTGTTCTTACAGAGACGACAGTCAGAGGAAGCTTTACAGAAACACACCTTCTTCTCATAAACATCTTGCCATTCAATGCTGGCAAAGAACTTGTGCTGCATGATTTCCTTGGCGTCATCAGGTCCTCCACCTAACCTGCAAACAAGTACAAACAGATCAAACCCAGACGCATGATGACAACATTAATTATGTAGATAATTCCAACCATTTTATATCATAGTAGGAACGCATATTTCCTTGCACAAACTCTAAATAGAAAGGTTGTCACCTTTGCTTTGGGTCTTTCTTCAGAAGACCAGAGAGCAGGGAGCGTGCTTCGAGGCCGAGGGTCCGGGGGAAGCGGATGTCTTCCATGAGGATTTGCTCAAATAGCTTCTCGTGGTCTTGGTTGTAGAAAGGCAGTCTGCCACACATCATCTCGTACATCACCACACCCAGACCCCACCAGTCCACAGCACGGCCATAGTCATTGTCTTCCAACACCTGTGTTGGGGAGAAAGGTGAGCAAGATTTTATTTCATTTTTCGGATGTTCGAGTCATTTTAACTTCCTGTCGCAGATTTATGATGTGCTATTATCTTAGAAGTAGTCCTTACACAACTAATCAACCATAACTGGGTTAGGCATCAAAGGCTGTGAGAACTGCAGCTTTGTAAACCAAATACAATTACTGTAAGTAACTGGGCTGCCCCCGTACACCAACTCACTGCCACCCAACAAAAATCACCTGCTTTTCCCCCTGGTCTGGGCTTCTGAGGCAGCCCCAGCCAACACTGACTCACATCTCACATTAGGAGCAAGGATAGAGTTTCCCCCAGAGCCCTGCATATTTAATCACCACAGGGCCTTCCACACATACAGATCAGCAAGCAGCAGAGGTGTGGGTCGCTTATGTGTGGCACCAAACAGACAAGGGTCTTACAAACAAACCACTTCAATGAACGCAGCCAGAGTCTCAGAAAGAGAAATATTTAGTATTAGTCTTTCCATAAAGTGACTTTCTTGACAGTTCTTAATGAGACAAACTCCTCCAGTGTTGTGCTTAGTGAACAGCAAAACCTGTTGCATGACTAATGTGCTGCTGAGCGGAGTTGTTCCAAGGTCTCCGGGGACATGTACTGGATTCTACCTCACCAGGCGGATGTTGAAGGTGAAATCGAGACAAGGAGAACAGTCTGTTCTCTTAAACCTTCAGCAGTGTGATGCTAGGTAATTCCCACCCAAGAATAGAATCTTAAGTAAAAAGATGAGTGGATTAATAGAATTGGATATGGACGCAACCGTGTTGGACACAGAGGGTCCTGGAAAACAGATGGACGCATGTGTCCGTAAAAGGAACAAAACTACTTTGTATGTGCACGCGCAAGCCGAGTGCACGTGTCTGTGGGCAAACAGCCGGGTGCTGCGGTGAGCGGCGATCATCGAAGAGGACGGCTATGAGGACAGGGGCAGTAACGTGAAGCCGGTGCGGGGCTAGGATTACTGGGCCGTCTCTATTTCCAGCGCTGCTGTCGTGTGATTCACACCGTGCGACAGCTGGGCCTGCAGCTGCCCCATATATGTAGAAGAGCACCACAGCTGTGAAGCTGCCAGGAGCGCAGGAGCCAAGCTCATCCCTCATATACGTAACCAGGACTGTTTGCCTGCCTGCACCCCAGCCCCAAACTAATACTGTTACACTTCCCCAAAGGAGCAGAGATAGTGAGGAGAGAGAGGATAAAAAGCGCACACACTGCTGCTGCTTTGGAGCTCTGCTCTGTATACTGCACTTTTTCTGCTCAAAGCCATTAATTTTTTAAAGTGGTGACTCCAGATCAGTGTCAGTGGCTAGATTAAATCTGTTTACATTTTTCTTTGTAGCAGTTCCCTAAAAGCCAAATCCCAATAATAGTTTTCTATTACTTAATAAAAAGTGACTGAATGAGACTTTCCTACTCCTCACTGAAGAGAGAAACTGATCAGGCTTTTGCAGATCGGGTCTGTCCTCCACCCCCACCCCCTGCTCTGGGTGGAATATTCCCAGACGTTACAGCATTCCTGTGCAGCACACACAACAAGGTCATTGTTTACTGCAGAACAACCTGTAACACTGCCTGGCCCGCACTCCGCAGAGACGCTTGCCAGCGACCCCGTCGCCATGGCAACGCCCCCTGATGTCTCTCTGCTCTTGGTTGCCGAGGTTGGAGCTGTCATGGGCTATGCAACTCGGTGGTGGAGCGAAGTGGGTTAGGTTGAGCTTGGAACGGGCAGAAGTAATGTATGGAAAACGCACTTAAAGCTCAGACTTTTACCTGGTGCTGATGATTAGATGGGAGTTCCATCTGATTCGACAAGCAGCACAGGTACACGTTCCCGAGAGGCGCCCTGAAGCACTCTGTAATAGTGTCCTCACACCAGCTCTGAGTCAGCCCAGGTCAGGTGAGGCACCCCAGGCAGCATCGGGGGCTGTGGCTCCCTTGGTGCCACACAACAGCTGTAGCCAATGTGGTCTGTCTGTCTGTCTTTCTTCTCTTTTCAGAGTGCGGAAGCTCACGTTTCCTGAAACGCTGCCAGCCACTTACCCTTCCTCCTCCCCCAACCAGAAAATTCCAAATGCAGACTAAAAACAACGATACAGCAACTGTGTCAACATGGACGCCTTCTCCTGGAAAACTTTTTTTCCCCTCTTCCCCTTAATGGCAGCAGGCAAGGGGCTCATGCAAACACACATGTACTTAGTGACACCAACCCACCCAACCACCACAAACATTCACAATGAATTCTCGTGTTACACAACCCACTCCAACACTTGTCATACCTGCACGCAACAAGGGTAGCCACACCCCTTGCCATATAACATGAGAGCAGGCTGCCCTACCCTGAGCACACGGCATACTCATTAACACAACCTTAACTGGAGATTAGAAAGGCATTTCAGGATAACAGCCCTTTTCTTCTACTAATGTTCAACACCACACACCATTCCTTTCTCTACAAATGTCACATGCACCACGACTAGCATTCAATCCTGGGCTCCAGCTCATCTTATTCAGTTCAATCAAATACAATCATTTTGTTTTTATTTACTTTAAAGCAAGGTAGAGAGCTCTTGGCTCAGCACATCTGAAAAATATCACCAATATACACACATATTTAAAATTAAAACAGAAACTTGAATAAAAGACCAAAGAAAACCAAGAAATGCAGATTCCTTCCTGTTCTTTCAGTTAGTGAAAGAACAGCTGGACGAGTAAATTAGTCACCAAATGTCAACCCAAGTGAACACCATTAGACGATGTGTTCACCACCATCCAACACACACCAGATTTCAAAGCTGTTTGCAGCTCTAAAGTGGCCTGACACCAAATTATTGCTTCAGCTTCCTTTAATTTGTCACTGAACTATAGAGAACTACAGAAAGTGGGCTTTTCTGCACACACTAAGGTCACTTAAAGTCACCTGCAGGCTGAACCACTGTTGTGTTTTTACCTCAGGTGCAAGGTACTCTGGAGTCCCACAGAAGGTTTTCATAGTGGCGCCATCTTTGATCCCCTCCTTACACAGGCCGAAATCTGTGATCTTTATGTGTCCGTCTTTGTCCAGCATAAGATTTTCCAGCTGAGAAAAATTACTTCTTTGGTTAAACATCCCAAAAACGTGATGTTGATATAAATTATTAAATGATCAAACATATATTTATCTATCAGAAACAAGTCTTTTACAGGAATTTGTGGAAAAATAAAACATCAACTGGTGTCTGTAATTAATTAACTGAAAACTATTTAGTCATTAAACACCTTAGGCTGGAAGTAACTGCGTGTCATCCAAATAAGGCATCTCACGTGGAAGTAAATTACCAATTGCAACATTCACGGCCTTCTTCCTCCCCACTTCTTAGTCATTTGTGCTTTGTGGTGACATGTGATGGTAACTGATGGCTTACAAGAAAGTTTTTCCAGGTCAACCACGTGTGAGGGAAAGCAAAAAAAAAAAAATTGATCTCTACACTTTAAATGTTCTTTTCTCAGTTCGATACATAAATATTGTGAAAATGCTCATAAAAAGCGTGAATATGGAAAGGTACCTGGTGATACACATACGCAGGTAAACCTGACTGAAAAACATGCACTATGCAGTGTCATGACTTGAGGTTACATGGCCTTTTAATATCAGCATGTCCTCACCCTCCCCTCGCTGTCTCTCTCCCTCAGTTAAAGTCACCTGGCAGCTGTAGCTCACACGTGGCCAGCAGCGCCCGGCCAGAGTCAGCACATCCTCCAATCCTGCTACCCTGGCATTTTCAGGAGAACCCTAGCAGGCTGGGAGCCTGGCTCATAAACCCAAGGGAGAGAGGGAGGAAAGGGAGGGGGGGAGGTAGGGAGTGCTATGCTGACCTGGCTGGTATAGTTTTATCAGCTGGAAGTATTAGGGCTTCAGAAGCCCACTGCAACTGATAACCTCCCCAAAGCCTTAAACTCAAACATGCCTTATCAATTTGCAGCATCCATCTCCGATGTCATCTTCCCTCGCACACTTCTCTTTAGCTTTTAAACTCAAATGCAAAACAAGAAGCAGTTGGAAATCTCAAACTTCTTCATTCTGAGAAGATGTGTGGCTTTTTCCCCCTCCATTAAAGAAAACAGCTAACACAAAGAATGACGTCAATCTCACACACAGAGCGGTGATATCACCCACTGAGAACTTTGTGTGTACTATAATGACTGGTTGGTGGTGATCTGTTCAAAGGGGCCGTGGTAGTTATTTCTGTCTGGCTGCAGCAATGTACAGGCCGGACTTCCATCCAGCTGCAGTGAGGTCTGGAGTTTGATCTGGGGGAGGCAGATCAATAAGGCCTGGCCACTGCTCTAGATGGAGACAGATCCTATTTATATCCTGCCACGGGGAGGGAGAAAGAAAGTGAAGGGGAGGAGGGTGGAGAAAGGGAGGCTGACTACTAGGATGATAGGAAGTGAGGACACATTTCCCCGCCTACCTTGAGATCCCGATAAACCACGTTTCTTTCAGCATGCAGGTAGTCCAAAGCAGACACTATCTCTGCGCCGTAGAACCGCGCACGCTCCTCTGAAAACACCCGGTCTCTTGAAAGATGGAAGAAAAGCTGAGGGGATGTGGGAGAGATTGACAGGGACGCAGAGGACAAATAAGAGTGTTTTTCAGTCAAGAAGGAAGTGAGAAATGAACACACTCAACATCCAAAGTATTTACAGATGCACATTTAGCGATGATTAAACTAGTTTACCTCACCACCGTTTGCATACTCCATGACAAAGCACAGGCGGTCATGTGTTTGGAAGGAGTATTTCAGTCCCTGCAGATCAAAAAACAAAAACCTCAAAGCAGAACTTCATGTTTCAAACCAAGTCAAGCGGAAGCTGGCATTTAAACAGCTAATGGTAACATGAAATATCACAATACATGTTGCGGCTTTAGCTACATTTTCGAACATTTCGAAAGAAGAGGAGGAAAACCACAGCACAGACGATGTGTTGCCTTCACCCACCACTTAGATCTAAAATTTGGTACGAGCTTATCATTACAACCCACCTCAAAGCAAGGGTTAACTGATTAAAAAAAAAAAACCCCACTCAACTCTAGCCTTTGTAAGCACAGCACTTCAAAACATTCCTGACAAAAACTGCCTCTTTTTTCTGAATGGATGCTTCTGGGTTAGACTGAAGAGGTCTGAGGATCTGTGCGAGTTAAAATAAGGTTTGGGTATATGGAGGAGCTCCTTACTGTCAAGAACGGATGCTTTGAATTCTGGAGGACTCTGTTCTCTGTGAGTGTGTGCGCCACTTCATCCTGGAGACAAGAAAGAAGAAAAAAAAAAAAAAAGACAGCATTTGTGCAACTCTCTCAATCACTATTTAGGTATCAGGCATTGGTTTCCCCCAGACTCCCAGTGCATTTTCACCCCTTCACTTGCTCATTGGCAGCCACTCACTTTTGCTACGATCACCTCCTTCTTTAGGATCTTCATGGCATAGTAGCGTCCTGTGGCCTTCTCCTTTACCAGAATAACTTTGCCAAAAGTGCCTTTTCCCAGGAGTTTGAGGTATTCAAAGTCGTGCATAGTCTGCAAGGCAATGGGGGAGAATACAGCATCTGGTTACAAACAGGAGCATTAACGAACTCAGACTCTAAACAGGACACGCAATCCCACTGACAACAACGCTGAAGCATTTAAGCCACCATCTCACCCACAGAGCAATTTCCACTCCTCTAATGGTTTGACCTATATACGTGGTTGTGTCTCAGTTAACCTTTGACCCCCAGCTCTGGAGAGAATGTTGAAAATGGTTGTGCAGGGGACATCTAATCCAGTGACATTGGACCTTTAAGTCATGACACATGTGGGGGGAGGGGGGCATGTGTGAAACCTAGTGGGCATGCTATCTGGTGCCAAGCCACCCACAACTGATGTTGGGCCGAAGCTGTGCAAGTACAAATAAGCTGGGGAGGGTGAAGGAGGAGTAACTGTCAAATGAGGAGGGGACAAAAAAAAAAGCTGTACTAACAGCGAGGAGCAATCTCACTAGTTAAGAACGAGTGAGAGACATTTGTGAGGACATAACCGAACAAAGATACATTGAGTGTAAATGAGCTAGTACCACTTTGAGTCTGGGTTTGGTCAGGTAGACCTCCATGTCCATGGGGTCTGGGGAGGAGTCCATCATCTCCTCCTCTTGTTTCTGTAGGCCTTCAGCCACTGCCTGGATGGCTTTGGTCCATTCTTCCCTGAGGTAGACACAAGCAGCAGAGATTACAGCAGTCCGTTTGCCACCAAGCAACCCCAGCAGCCCAATCATGTAATTGTCTTCTTATCAACAGGAAGGCAATTTCAAGTGTGACCTCTGCCAAGAGCCAGTGCACAGGGTGAAGGTGTATAATGATGATTAAATATGTATGTTGGTTTACGCTTCTGCATGTTAGAAAAACTAAGCTCTTAAACTACTTTGTAGCATTCTGGGCCAAATCTTAGCATGCGGATGATTCGAGCTCAAGTGCTCTGTGAGCAGCGAGGGGTCTGCGTCTCACTTGCCTCTCCTCGGGGGTCTCCACGTGGAAGGTACGCTCGATGACAGTGGTCCACTGCAGGCAGCGGATGATGAATGTGTTGGGCTTGGGCCGTTCCGTCTTCATCAGCTGGCACTCTGACCACAGCCGGGGAGATGGAGACGAAGAGAAGGGCCAGTGTGTAGGAGAGCAGAGGGGAGAGACAGACCCGCAGTTATAGCCATTTATCTTTATCGCCGTCCTAACAGACAATCTCGGCCAATTTGGAAAAGAACAGGTGCACTTTGGTGGGAGAAAACAACTGATGCTTAAATCGTCAGTCCCTTTAAAAATAAAAGTGCTTTGTATTAGTAGTGCTTTAAATCCGGCACATATTCCAATTCATTCCCTAACAGTTGTTCTAAAAAGCAATTCTTTACTAGTCATTTTCAGACTGTGATGAATCTGACAAAACACATGTTAAATTATTGGTCTGAATCATCGAGAAATCCCAAAACCCAAGGTCACATCTTGTTTTCTCAGAGCAGAACCTGAGATGATATCACATTTCCACTAAAATGAATCAGCTAAAGGAAACAGAACTTCAAACCAGGAAATGTTTAACTTGCCACGCTGGCACACACCCGGCTTAATCAGTCTTGTTCTTTAAGAATTTCATATCATGCACATCTTCACACCCTTCTTTTATTGCTTCTGCTGAAATTTTCCCACTTTTGGAGCAAATAATTGTCTTGTAAGCAGTTTGCAAAAACAATTACTCACAACAGTCTAATAACTGAATTTACAAAGCAGAGATTTCCATCTGCAGCTCCTTCGCAGTAACATCTGTTCCCAAATGAAACATGTCAGCAAATATGTCAGAACGTGACACAAAATGGCCTGCGTCTGATGGATGGAGGACTCTGAGTGGACCACCACTGAGATCCAACATGGCTCCATCAGGGTGAATATGTAATCCAGCTGCAGCGGCCCCGTCAGCAACGACGCACCATGTGTCCTCTGCGGTGGGGTCACAGTGGTGACAAAAGCAAAGCCAGCGCTGATGGAGACAGAACCTCCGAGAGGAGCCCAGATAAATACTTGAAATCAGGCGGCTAATGGCCACGATAACTCAAGAGTGTCGGAGAGGAAACATTTTGTTAAACAAACAGTATGCCGTCTAATTGCTGTGTTCAGTCATCTGCACAGCTTATCGCAGCAACTTTCTCTGATGTGAAGATCGAGTGAGTCGAGCTGCTCTGGGCATTTTTTTGTTTTTGTTATTATCTGTCACAATGCAAACAAAGTTTTGGGGACTGCACAGAGAGAAGAGAGCTGCCATCTGATGCATTAATGTAAGGAGTCAAAACATCTTGCGTGCACGTTCAGTGGCGGAGCTCTCTTTGCTCGGAGCGGTCCTCCTACTGAAAACCGCGCCGCCGTTCTATTAAGATGACAACACAGCAATTTCTCTTTCTATTCAAAGTCATTTAGAAAGCTGCCAGATGAGTAAACGGAGGGGTTACTTGTTCAAAAAGGTCTTCCACATTTTTCCTTATACACTGTCAAACTGTTATTAACTTCTTTTCAGTGTGAAGAAGTATAAAAAAAACTTTGTTTTTTTAAATCATGCATGCAAGTTAAGAAGAGCAGCAAACAAAATAGGGGTGAAAACAAGCTGCCAAGAAACAAGGGAAAAAATGTGGTGGTTTCTCTGAAGCAGATACTCACGTGCTACAGAGAAGTTATTTAAGGGGGTTTCCAGCTGGTCAACATCTTGCGGTCGCTCTTTGTAGCCAATGAATGTACCATCACTCTTCAGGAGAAAATACCTTGGCCTCCAGGTCTTGATGTATTCTCCTGATAAGAGAAAAAGATTGAAAAGGAGGTAAAATTAAACAGCATGTGACCAACTCCTTTTTCTTCCCCCCCTCCGGTGTTGTCTGTTCAAACCTTACTTGCTTTTACAGCCTCGAAAGCTGAGGAATAAACACTGACATTGTGAATGCAACATAACATTTTAGTGATTTCTTTTCATATTAGTTGTCAGCGGTATAACGCATTATTAAATTAGCACTGAAAGCACTAGGGCCTTCTTTTAGCGAGACTCAAAAGTGCTGTTTTTAAAGCAGGAGTCAGGACTCCTTCCCTCCACGTGGTACATCCTCTTTTTCAACAGTCATTTCCAATGTAGATAGTCACAGGATATTCAAACAAAACAAAAAACCTTGTCCCAACTTGTCCCGAGTTTGAGGATCTAAGTCGACTAATTTCACCAGGAAGGAGACTAGATTTCCCACCCACCCAAATTCCACTGTAGCCATTTTTACACAAGAAATCAAACGAATACGAGGAGAATGAGGAATGGGACATGGTTTCAAGTGGCCTTTTCTCACTTATAGCACACAATGGAGGAATGTAAGCTTCAAACACACTCTTCCCATTGGAAATATTCTTGTTTGAGAGCGTGCAGGATTCACTTGCCCTCTCTGAATTGTGACAGTTAGTTGATCGTGTCCTTCTTCCAACAGCACAGCAGGCACGGTAAAAATCTAACGTACGGGTAAAGCACCAGTATCATTTTAATCATACAATTAAAATTCTGTAAATCACGTAAGCAAATATCCTCAGGCTTCTTACACTTTCAGCAAAAACTGCCTTTCATTTAAGCAACTTAAAACTGTATTTGCATACATCTTTAACAAGTAGAATTTTTAACTTCACTTTAAAACATTTTAATCTGCAGTCCAGCTTAACATTTCCTACAGTTCTTAACTCTGTAACGGTGGATGCCAACGCTTCAATTTGATTTTCATACAAAACTTTCCACACTCCTCGGTTTTCTAGACAACAGCCTTAAACTCAAGCCAAGCATGTCCATCCCATTCACTTAGACACACTGGCATCACACAAATGAATCTCTCTTAGGCAGACGAAACTCCATTTATTCCGGTGATGCTTCAGGAAATGTTGCGCCAGATGTTGTGCAGACGGTGAAGATGGGGGGGGGGAATAAATAAATAAAAAAATAGCTTACATACCATAACAAGGCAGTGGCACACAGCGGAGTGGAACTTGAATATTTATACAGGAAAACTGTAATTTATTTTTAATTACGGAGCCGCATATTAACCCCATGCAGTGCCATACCAAGCTGTCCTTAATTGCCCCATTTCCTCCAACACAGAAGCGCGGCGTGCGCACGTGTGTGTGTGTAAGAAGTAAAAGATCTGTCCTATGAGCTTCTGTTATTCACACATACACACTTCTGAGTAATGAAACTGATAGCAGATTAGACAGTGCAGAGCAAACATCAGCTTGTAATATCTACTCTATTTAGTGCACATTGTACTAAAATATTTAAAGAAATCACATGAATTATTAAAACTGGTTGAGTGTCATTTTTCAAGATTTGTCACTTGTAATCTGTCAAAATCATCAACTTGCCCTTCCTGCTTCTCGTCTACATTTTTTCCCCTCCCCACAAAGCGACGACACGGGATGCCCTTCATAGCCTGCATACATAAAGCTGGACGGAGCCACTATGATAATAATATAATGCAGATTATAGAAGCCATGAGCTGGGAGTTCTGGCTGCTGAGGGACATTGTATGCTTTTTATTTAATAGGACTTTAGAGCAGCGATCGAGACATTAAAGTCATCAGGATGAGAGCGTGAGCTAACGGTAACTTTCTTTAGACTTCTATATAATCAGATTTGTTACTGCCACTGTGCAGGAATTGCAACCTGCCCATCAATAGAAAAGAAAAATGAAAATGTAGGTTTTAGCTAGAACTCAGTCGATACCAATATTCGGCATTTATGGAATTGGAATTTAAAAAGCTAATAGACTGGCTGATATTTTCCTCTTCTGCACACAACAAACATAAATGGATTTCCCTAACATAACATGTACTTAGCAGTTTGCACTAAGATAATCAGACAAAGCAGTTTAAAAATAATTTGTTTTCCTATCACAATAAGTTGTGGAACTCTTCACAGCTGAAGGGAGTTTCTCCCATTGCTTCTTTGCACGTTTCAAATCATTTTTATTCATTAAGCGCTATAAATGTTGATACCGACGGGATCTTAATGCATTCTGTATTTGCTTCGCTTTCAGATAACCGTCTAAGATTTTTTGGATCAGAAGAATGAAAAAGAGTGCTCGTTGGAAAGTTGGAAGTTATAGACTAGCATGTTTTATTAGCTCCATTTGGGATAGACTGTACAGGAAAATGAAATTGCAGTACGATGATGCAGATGTTTGTGTTACAGTTCTCGGTTTGTTAAACCTGAATCAAAACTTTAAAAAACAAAAAAAACAAAAACCCAAACAAACAAAAAACACCTGATTCACTGCTGGTGTGGTGGCACCAATCACCATACAAAAGGAAACAGCTGTCACTTGGCACAACAGAAGACATTAGTCTTCAATCCAGAGCAGATGTTTAATATGTTATTACATTTTTCTTTATTGTGCAAGGGGAGATTCTTCATCTCATTTGCTGCAGAGTAAGTGTTTTCACACCAAATAAAGCTCATTTAGAAATTAGCTCAACTTTGACAGGCGTCAGACTGCCGCCCTCACAGCTTTTCGACAAATCCGCTTATACTAGATGTGCTGCCCCAAGTGAAATAAGCAGAATACAGTTTGCTGCAGCTCCCTCGTGACCGCTTTACACACAACTGCAGTGATAAGATTTTTCCAAATACAAACCACACCAATCAACTTTAACAATCAATCATCCAAATACACGCCGATCTCCTGGGACTCCACGTCCGTAGGGTTATTTATCACAAGCCTTTAAGAGCACCAGACTTCCTTACTTCAGCACAATGGAGCTTAGAGACTTGTTTAGCATAAAATCTAAATAATAAAAGCACAAAAGACGTGGCATTTAAGAGTACACATAGTCATTAAGTGTCAGCTGCGAGTTCGCTGGAGAGCCTGTTCAATACATAATTTGGACAAATCTGCAGCCAGAAAGTCTCCTGAGCCCTTCATACCGGTCCTTGTTTTTATCTGCTGGGCCCCAGCTGGTGCTCCACTCTGTGGTCAGGTTTTGGCTGACCCATATCTCCCAACTATAAACCCATGCCAACCAACACTGAGGACAGTATGTGCACAATGCAGAGGCAGCATAATGAGTCCCCTACCTGACACCGCGACACGTGATGAAGGCTCAACGTATATACTTGTCTCGCCAGCAGGGCCTAAAGTTTCAGTTTAGAAGTTTTCGTTTGGCAGCAGGAACGCAGGCAAATCATTTCCAGACTGTGTAATGTTCTTACGTAGATTCAGATCCTGATGGGCAGAAACAGGTGTTTGTGTGTACACATGATTGTGCTTGTCTGTAAATACATTTGTGTATGCATGGCGCCTTGTAGGCACTGAAAGGTATTTGTGTGCAACAGATTACAACAAACAGTCAGTTTGAAAGGCTTTCTTGCCAGATCCACTGACGCATGGCACACACTAGTAGTTGCATGGGTGGTCATACGTGACGCAGCAGCACGGCGAGGCATGACATGGCATGTACTGGGGGAAAATCTGACACACTGGTGTGGAAGACACAGCCAGCTAAGCATCCTTAGTCACCATTATCCCCATTCTGACAATGGCAATTGTGATATTAAGAGGGACTTGTTCCACACAAAAAGGTAAATAAGGTCTAACCCACTGTAATAACGCAGTCTACTGTAACTGGAAAGTTAAAGTCTTTTCTGCAGGGGCACTCATCTTTGATGCCACCTCTGCAAAGGTTAAGCAACCCCACATCTGCATTGCACATCCCTCAACTAGTGCATGCTCCTTCTAGACAGGAGGACACTGCAACTTCCTCGTCTGTGACCACAAGCTCGATCACATGACAACTGTGGAAATGGCTATATCCGGTTGTCTGCGAGCGGGCGTCTCCGCCGCATTGAGAGCGGGCGGGGGGGAGTGAAGGGGTTGCACTTGCAGTCTGCACTCTGAGCATAAACAACCAAGATGACCCTTGTCAGCTTCCTATTGACACACATTTCCCCTTCTGGTTTTATTCATTTGTACTTTCCACAGAGCGGCTTTTCTTAAGAACTGACAGAGTGAGAAAGTGAAAACTAATGCTGGGTTTTTTCCCCTTTTTTAAAATTGTATTGTCAAATATACAGTTACCGTTTAGAGTAAACATGGATACATTTATATGGTAATTATACACAGGGACTGTTATGCAGATTCAGAGAGGGAAAAAAAAATAATTCTTCTGCACTACTTAAATCCAGTGCTTTGCATACTAGACCCCAAATACATCCTGTGTACACGGAGAAAAAGCGCAGACTGCTGACAAAGGACAATAGGCCTCAGAACAACACAGGAGAGCCTTCTGCTTTTAACTCACTTCATCGTCACAGTGTTCCAGTAAACTAAAACCTTTTGATGTCAACATGTTCTCCAAAACAGGAAAGTGGCCAACAGACAGACTGACCACAACCTAGATAAGATAAAACCTGCTTCAAGTGTCTGGTTGACACACAGGCACACATGCATGCATGCATGCACGCACAAACACACACTTTGCTCTGAGGAAATCCACTGCATTAACAGTCCCAGTAAGCTTTTCTAATAAAAGCATGACAGCCGACATGTGGCTCGTCTCAACCAAATTAGGGGAAGGACAGAAGAATGGGAAGACTGATTTGACAAAAGATGAGAGATGAGAGTACTGGAGGGGATGAGAAAGCAGTGTGTGAGGAGTTGTGCTGAACGGCGTGGTAGTGAGACAGATCACTACATATGTTCCCCACATATGTAGGAGTGTGAGTGGGGGGTGGGGGGTGTGAACGCAAGTGAAGTGTGCATGAGCCATGCGCACTGTGTGTGCAGGGGAGGAGCTGTCAGGGCCTGATAGAGTGTCTTTACATGACAAGCAGCTGCTGAGGGCTGGGATGCGCGCTGGGCAAAGTGGAAAATAATGAACGGAGAACCGCTGCCAAACAAAACAGAATTCATCTTTATTTGCCAACTGCTGCATGGCCCTGTGTGCGGACAGCTTCAGCATGCCACAGCCACGCCCCTCTACACCTCAAGCACGGTACAGGAGGAAAGAACGGGTTTGGCACAGCAGCTGGAGCATCTTTGCTTTTACCGAATTACAAGAAAAAAGGTACAACAACAACAACTCCTGAGGAGGGAATCACTTTAATCTAGATACTGAAATGATCAGGAAGTTTTAACATTATACATTTCAAATTTTCTCAACTTAATGACACTTCACGTCGACTTCCAAGAAATGACTCTTTATTTCACGTTAATCCTTTCTTTGGACAGTAAAGCCATGTGAAAGTCAACTTGGCTTAAGAGGCCCTAACACTAAGGGTTAGTCAGACAAGCTTATTGAAGATTCATTAAATAAAAGGAAGAGGGCGGGTGAATGAGGTTAGTGGCTGGTTCAGAGGAGCATCCTGCACTCTCCGTCTCTACGTGACAGCAACAGGAATGTTGAGAACCCAGCTGCTATAGTTTGTTGGCTAATAAGACACATCATGTAGTATTCATCAGTCTTTTTTTTTTAAATTACAAACGAAAGGAGAAGAAAAAGAAGCCACAATCTCCCAAACTAACAGCTGTATCCCAGCTCGTTCTATTTGTAAGGTTTTTAAATAACATTTCCAACACAGTAACTTTAAAAAGAAAAGAACACCTTTGTCACAAGCCACTAGATGACCCACACATGCACACTAATTAACAATGCAAGTGGGTAAATGATCTCACACAGAGTGAGAGGAACCAAAAGAGGGTCAGACAAAATGTGCCTCAGTGCTCACACCCAGTGGTTGGACTTCCTGAGAGGGCTGCTGTTGGGTTTTGTCCCCGTCTGGCCATTCATGGCTTGGGGATGAGAGGAAGGGAGCCAGTGTAACTGCATGAACTGTGCGTGTGTGTGAGTTTGAGTGGTGAGAATCGGATGAGGAGGAGGAGGTGGGGGTAGGCGGAGGTTGAGGATTAGGGAATTAGAACTCCAAAGCGTGGGAGGAGGGGGTAGGGGGGCTTCGCCTTTTGTTGGTTTTTCCTCAGCCGCCCCCGCCATCCCTTCGGCCCTTTTCTGCCGGGTTCTGCCTGTAGGCTGCAGCTGCGGCCTGCCGCCCTGTGCCCTGCATCTCAATGAGGCACGGACTGCCTGCTCTAAAAGAGTGGGGGCTCCCTGATGCAAGGGTCAACACTGAGCCCAGCAACCACAAACTCCACCCCCAAGACGCCCTGCTCTAAGCTGAGCTTCTCATGCTGACCGAACACCCATCTACATATTTGCCCGACTGCGACCGTATAAGGCAGCACCGGGTTCACATGGCATCTTAAACTATCCTGGAGTACGGACTCCTTTTCTTTCCTACTCTTTATGCCTTCTTGACCCCCCCAGCCCATACTCCCTTTTGTTGGCCTCATTCTCTCCATGCAGCTGGATTTGGGGGGGTTGCAGGAGGGGTGGGAGGTGCACCATTGCTGGGGCTTTGGCAGCAGCATCGACAGGTTCCGTTGAAGGGCCACCCCAACCCCAAATCTAGCCCTCCGTCTCTTCCCCTTCTCCCTCCCCCCCGTCACTAGGGTTGCTACTGCTACCCTAAAAAGAAAAAAAAAAAAAAAAAAGCAAGGGGGTGCGATGGAGGCTGCCCCGCTTTCTCACGCTCGTAAGAAAGCCCTCACTTCTTCTCTGTGGTGAGTGACACCTGCTGATTACCATAGAGACACTGTGGGAAGTTCCCCCCTGCCACACTGGGCTGAGATTTGCACCCTCTCCCTGGGTAAACAAGCAGTCCATGGATTAGTTAACTGGGTTACTGCATGGCAAACAAATAAACACACATTATTTAGAACATATTAGTGCCAATGAACTCTCAATGACCAGTAAAATTTAGCACCCTTAAACAAGCAACGATTACGCTCTACATCCCCCCCGCTCCATTTAGACAGGTACACTCCAGCTGTTGACATTTTTCAGGGGCACTACTTGTTAAAATGTTCTGTAAATAAATATAAATATGAAATATGCTCAGAGTACGAGAAAATGTCAATATCATGGACGCCACATATCTGAGTCCCCAGGCGGCCAAGCATCCCTTTCGTTTCACTGTCTCTCTAACCCACCCTAAACTGAAGAGAGGTGCCAGTGATTTGATTGATGTCAAAGACTTTGAGCTTTTCGCCGGTCCATAGCCGCTTCCGCCATGGGTCTGAGTTGTCAGCTGGGTCATTATCCTAGCGACAGAGTGAGAAACGTGCGCTGGAAGTGGGGGAGGACTAAAAAGGGGATGAGCTTGTGAGGGCAAGGGAGAAAGGGGGACCATAAAAGACAAGAAAAAGTGTGCGAGTAAGAATGAAGGAGAACAAGCAGAAAGAGAGATGAGGACTGAGGAAATGACAGACAGAAAGGGTACACAGCAACAGCAACAGAGGCTGAGATCACTGCTGAGTACCACAGTTGTGGCGAGCAGGCGGACTCTGCACAGCAAAGTAAGCACACAGCGGGCTTGCTGCGAGAGGGGGCGAATGGTGGAGGTGCCACCTCCCTCAGCCTCCTGGTCCCCCCCACCATTCTAGCCAGCCTGCGTGCCGACAGCTGCACCCCAGTAATTTACTTCTCTCCACCACATTTAGCAGGAAGACTGCTTCCCATTACCCAGAGCAGGGGGTCCACGCTGACGGCCAGACACCCGGCCAGAGCAATGGCTTCCTGGTGTGACACCCTCTGCTGCTGGACCCTGCCTACAGGGGATCCACTCAAATCTGTCTGCCACTTCAACTTTCACTACTGCTGTTCATTTGGGCGTTTCCCCTCACAAAGTTCAGGCTGACTATTGTAAACTTATTGGAAAATAGTTAGCAAGAAAGGGTATACACCATTAGTTTCAGTCAAACTACTGAATTACCCACAGAGAGGGTCAGCTGTGGCTCAGGAGGTAGAGCAGGTTGTCTGCTAATTGGAAGGTCAGCGGTTTGATCCCCAGCTCCTCCAGTCCACAATCTGAGGTGTCCTCAGGCAAAATACTGAGCTCCAAATTGCTCCGGATGCTTGCATTGGGGTGTGACTGTGCCTCATCGAAAGCGCTTAAAGGAATAGAATAAAGTGCTGCAGGAATGTGTGAATAAGGCTCGTAGCAAAAAGTGTTAAGTGCTAAGTAGAGTTGCAAAGTGCTATATAAGTAGCGGTCCAGTTACGGACAGGCACCTTCCATATTTGATTATCTTCTCTCTGGAAAATCCCTTTATCCATCACTTAACGTCTGTGCTAGGTATTTAATGTTAAAAATGTGTATGTATGTACTTGTCAGCTGTTGACAGGTGAAGTCAATATCTCATTACAGAGTTATTCCCCAGTGAAACTTTAGATCCTAAAAAACTGTGTGTTCAACAAGCCTGAGCCACAGAACCCCCCGAGGCCATTACTTGGCATATAAGATTATGGCTGAACAGCGCACGATGTACTAATAATAACACCGTCAACAGAACCAAGCTGGTAAAACAGCATATTTGTAAAGGAGTTATTAATGCAGCATCACAAGTTTCGGTTCTGTTTATCTTTTTTTTTTTTATATTTAATCTTCACAATATATCAGCAAATTTGCACAACTATTCCCCACACTGTTGCAGTATGTGCGTACGTTTATGTGATTGTGTATTTGTAGCAGTATGCAATCCTTGACACCCATAATGAAGGTAGACCAGGCAAGGCCAGCAGCAGATTTGGCCGTGACTCAAAGGCCTTAAATCCTGAGACAGTCAGCAATGCAGTATCATGAGACATTCTTAATCAGGTGGGTCTGCTCCCTTGAAGAGCATCGAGCTTTGCAGGAAACACTGCATTCCCTTACTTAGATCTTACAGAACAAACTAATAGAAATGTGGGAAATGCTAGCTGAATTGTTGCAGGCCTGTTCACCAGATGCAGAAGGTACAAACATTCAAAAGAATGGAGGGGGGAAAAAAAGTTAAAAAAAATAAAAATCTACAGTTACTGTGTCTAGTGTTTTGTAACACCCCACCCCCAGACCACCAACAAGGTCTTGCATGGACGAGCAGCTCATGGGTGTCCTTCAGCCACATGACCAGCAAAAGGGCCAATCAGCTGACGAGGTCCAAACCAAACCACGAGAGTCTCTGTGGCACGTCGCACACAACATCAACCAGCTCTCCTCGGGCCGACTGGGTCACTGAGCAATGTTCTGGGAACATCACAAAGACGCTGCTCAACTTCTGTCCCCCCCCTTCCTCACCATCTCTACTGCTGTGCTCTCTGCTTTCCCCTCCTTCCCCCACTCCACCCCTCCTCTCACAGGTTGGAGCCAGCTGAGCGTGCTACCCAAATCCAACAGTTGTTGTGGCCTTCGTTAGCCTAACGAGGGGGCCGGCTCTTTATACTTGTCAGGGAGCAAATGAGTCAAACAAACAAGAGCCAGGGAAGAAGGGAGGACAAGCAAGCGCTGTTCTGTTGAGCTTGACTGGGTTTTTGGCCACAGCGCTTCCCTGGAAACTAGGGAACCCACAATCTGCCTCTTTGATGTCAGATGATGCTCTGGCTTTGATGGAAACTTTGGAAAAACACTTGCAAAGAGAAATAACATGCTGTTTGGCCTCTGTGGCCACTAGAGGCCGTAGGCACATTCAAAGTGTGTGGGTGCACTCCATGAAGGATCTAAAAAGGAAGTACCATTTGGGGACACATAACAACTGGTTATGATAGTAACGACAAAGTTACAGTGTTTGTGCAGGCCTGTACTTGCTATGTGGTCTGTGCATAAGGGCAAAGGGTAATGTCCTGCTGGTAGTGTCAAAATAAATATGCTTCACTCTGTATATTAAACCACTCGCATTTGCATATCTAAACACACACACTCCATCCCACTCTTTGTCTCACATTCAAAAACAGATAACAAGCCCATCAACATCTCCCAATGGTGTCCACAATCCAGACGCATTACTGCAGCACAAGGCTTAAGAAGAAACTATGAAGGTGTGTCCTTCAGATTTAGATCATTTCACAGAGTGCAGCCTGTCTGGAACAACTGTACAGATCAATCCAAGGCTAAGAATCTGGAGCTTTAATGACAGATTAGCTCTACTGAGGGTGGGGGGGTTACAAGGTACAGAGGCACAATCGCTTGCTTTACTTTCTCTCAGGCGTCTTGACTCAGTCTGCACGTGCATGCTGAAGATGACTAATCAGAAAGGAATCAAAGAGCTGCTTTGCGCCTGCAACTGGCCCACCGTGAAATTCAATCATCATGTGGAGCCAATAAACGGGCACTGCTAGAAGAGGAGGCTACTCAAACTGTACCTGCTTTTGTAAGAGAGTACTGCAGTGCAAGACCAGGTCCATGAAACAGACACAAACACGAAAGAAAAACAAGTGTTGATGGAAATATGAAGGTCAATCTGTTGTAAAACATCAAATTGGTGTTTTGAAAGCACACATGGGAGTAATGAGCATGGTGAACACACTCAGAGGTGGTACAAGCCATTTATTATAACGCCCACACGGAGATTTGAGTCACTTGGGTGGCGCCACCACACAAGCTGCACTCAAGGTGCGGGAAGATGGGAAGAGGTTTGTCGAGCACAGACTGCCTGGCTGACCGAGGTGATCGACAGAAAGACAGGGCTACTTGCAGGTTCACCTTCTGTGCACTGGCTCTGGGGCAAAGATTGCATGACAGTGATGCGACACTAAAAGCCTTCCTGTCAAGGAGGCAGGCGGATGCCCTCCAATCAAAACAGAGGCTCGGTGACATTTCACAGGGCACAGCTGCTGGGCTACGACAGCATGCCAACTCACTATTTCTGAAGGGTTGTTTGTTTAGTGTTCATGTCACAAATGGGGGGAGTATAGATGGAAGCTCAGCGCCACAACAGTGCACATGTGTGCACACACACACACACACACACAGAGTTTTCTTTCCGGTCACTATTTTACTATTCTTATACTTCACACAGGCCGCCTGTTATGTTTCACTCTTATCTGTACTTGTGAAGGTGTGGAAAGATGGATGTGTGCCAGATTTTAATGGGCAAACAAACGTATTTCAGAGCGTGTACAAATTTACACACAGTCTCAACAGGGCAAACATATTATTCCCTTATACCAGGGAAGAGGTTCTCTCTAAAGAAAGCAGGTTCTGTTTTTTTCCCTAAACAGACCAAGACAAAAAAGCAGCACAATTTACTTCTGCAGACTTTATTTTACAACCAGCTAATCCTAAACTTTCAAGACTTGAACTTTATTACTTTCCGCAAATGAAATCCTAATGTAACTAACACGCTGCCCTTACATTAAACAGAAGACCAGAGGGGCATGATTGCATCATATGGGGTATGTTGAGCTGCCCATCAAACTAAACCGGAAACCTGCATTGTGTTAGCCCACAGTCCCCATTTTCAAGACTTGTGCTAACACAATGCAGGAACTCTTATAGTGACATACTCCCATCACCTTAGCCAATAATTGCAAGTCTTGGCGCTCTCTCTTCCAGAAAAAGGCCAGTTCCTTTTATTTCTGGGCCCAGGAGATTTCAGTGGTTTCTTATCCTATTTTGCCCCTGGTGGTGCAGACAGTGGTGAAGTGGGCTCTGTGAGGCAGCCACAGCAGAAGGCAGAGTTAGTATGCGCACATAAAGCTGCTCAAAGCCAGCAGGTATGTGAGGAATGCCTTTTCGTCCAAACAACAGGACTCACGCCTGACAGTGAGCCATGCCACGCCACACAGCACTGTCAGAGCAGCTCCATGGGGCCCATTGGGGATTCTGCAACTGGATGCCTCCTTATATTACATCTGGCATACTACTTCATTTTAAATGCCTTTACAAATTAATCAACCACTTGGCAAATAGTCTATATTGTTGTTGTTCATCATTTCTGCAACATTTAGAGGGTAGAAAAAAATAAAATGAAAAAATAAAGATTTGCTGCATCCACCAAGAAGTTGAGGCAATTTGTATAACGAATCCGTTTTTTTATGTCAAGTACAGTCCTAGTGTTACATAAACTGTACGCATGAACCAATTTGTTTTCTGACATGTATCAACCAGAGCGTTTGAAATCTTTGACATATTCTAGGGTCTTTACATAATGTGTGTTGCACAGTTAGGTTTGTTACAAGGTCATGACAACCAGACACCTCGCGGACAAAAACCTTAGCACACATCAAATGTTAGTTGTTTAAATGTTAATCCAGTTATCAAAAAATAAACAAAAGAAAAATAATATCGCACTTAATGGCACAAATTTACCTCTTTTGTGCAGCCATCCCTCCTTGACGATCACCACATTGGTCATGTTGGTGGCCAGGATGGAGGATCCAGGTTTCTCTCAGGGAGAGACGACTCTCAGTCCAAAGTTTCCTTCACTCAACCCTGCGCAGGAGCCTGGAGACGGGGTCCTGGAGTTTATAGCCGTCTTCTCGATGGTGGTTACCTATTAGTTAAAGAAAAGTAAAAATTAGCCCATTGTTAAGGTGAACAATTTTTTCCACTTGTCTGATTATTAACCGTCAGGTCAACGGGGCCGAGGGGAGGCAAGAGAACCGAGAAGAGCCTCGTGTTTTACGGCCCAGTTGGTGAGGGAAGGGTACAAGTACAGTGCAAGTGGAACCTGCAATATTTCAAGGTTCAAATATCTGTAAAGCTGTGGGTTTTGGCAATCAAAATGAAGTCTCCCGTATTGGAAAATTCCATGCTGTTCACTATTGAGGCAGCCGTTCTTGATAGACCAGGAGGTTCCCCCCACTCACGAACAGAGCTGCAGTGAGAAAATAATTATATCAAATAATTCTCAAACAGGATATCCATATAGATTTTCAAACTTTGTGCACAGCTGTTTAATGATTTTTCTAAATCTCAGTTTCACCAAGAACAGATTACTAGGTTTCTACTCCGTGCACGGATGGCATCAAAGTTTAAATCTTGAAAAGGTCTAGTCAAGTTTTATGTTTTTGTGTGCCACATACTAGCCCAGAGGCCCTGTGCTGCAAAGCAGGATTACGGGCATAATGTAGTCACTTCAGGTTTAACCCAGGGTTTTTACTGTTACTAAGGTGGCTCACTTCCCCATGGTAACACATGGTGCAGACCTAACCTGCTCCACAGCAGGTTATGTTTGACTGTTTGACATTACATGTAGAAAATCACCAGCTACGGAACAATCAAATTCTCTGGAAAAATAAGAGTCACCTTTCCTGGAAGATCCCTTGAGCCTCTGTGAGCAGGGTCTAAATTTGATAAAGACCGACTAAAGTGTTTGCGTTTCCCTTACGAGCGTCAATAAGAAATATAAATTCTGGGAAGCAGCTTTATTTCTTGTTTTTTTCCCCAGTTCACTGAAAGTAATTTAAAATAATTTTATTGTTCTCCGAGCCTTAATATAGTCATATGATCTCAAGAAAGGGCACCCAAGCCTTACACTGACAAGGTCAAACTGTTAAACACAGCAGGGCTGCAGCTGAAAGAACATGAGGTTAAATGAGACTACCTTACTCACCTCTGAGTAACAATTGTAATTATGTGCCAGATCCTTCTGTGACTTAATGATAGAGCTGTAATACTGATGAGTCTACTAACTTACACAGTTGGCATTTTTGACAGCCTGGTGTATTGGATTCAAAGGCAAAATAAGGACAACAGCAGATGTGGCAGATCTAAAACATCTATACAGCACATGGACAGTATCTGAAAGTCATGTTCTTAAGAAATATGGAACATATTAATTTTAATTATTTATTTTTTGCAGGACCAAGAGCTCCAAAACAAAAATGACTCTACAGAAGTAGAGGCGCACCAACGTAATGGCTCCATAGTGTAGATGTTTATACGCCCGCTTCACAAGCTAAAGGTCGCTGGTTTGATGCCAACGGGATACACAAATCCCTTTTGAAGTTGTGTCAAGAAAGACATCTGGTGTAACTGTACCAAACCAAACATTCAGGGATGCCCACTGTGGTGATCCCTGTGGCAAGGGCCAATCATTGACATTCACCTCACTGATTGCTGTGAGTCAATCAGCAAATAGGACGATACTCAATAAAGGCAGTGACTGATGTTTACCTGTTCTACTCCATCCCAGTCCTTATATCTGGGATCCATTTTCAGAAAATGGTTTGTGAATTTATACTCTTTAAAAAGATATAAATATATTCCAAGTACATAGTGTGACAAGGAACTGAAACACACTTAATCCCTCCTCACAGTATGCATTTATAGTGACAACTTCTGTGTTTGCAACTAAGACATCAAACTGGACTGACCTACCAACACACATATGCAATCTGCCAGTTGTTAGTTTCAATGTTGGCCCAGCATTTCAAAATTATTGCTTCCCTTATGCTTCCACCTATTTTTTCGCCCTACTGATCCAATTCATGGTTGTGGGGGTGCTGGAGCCCATCACTGCTGTCAAAGGGTGAAAAACAGGGTACAACCTGCACAGGTTCCCAATCGGGTTGAATCCAGGCTGGGGCTTTTTTGTGCAGATTTTGCATGCACTCCAGCTTCCTCCCACAGTCTGAAGACATGCGTGTTAGGTTAACTGGATTTTAAATTAACATCCTTTATATTAACATCAATGTAATTTCCTTGTGAGTAAGAATGACTTTACACTGACAGTTGTTTAAAAAAAAAAAAAAAAAAAAAAAAAAAAAAAAGACCCCGCTGCCGTGCTCTAGCAAGAGATTTGCGCTAAAGCACACTTCTATGTGGTTGGATGGTATTAACCAACACGGAACTGTTTTGCTTAAAAACAAACAAACAAGTGCTATATAACAGCTCAGATTCAAATATATTACAAGATTTAAAAAAAATAAAATAAAAAATTCCTAGTAAAAAGCTTCCTTGTAAATCCTAGGTAACTAGATTTGCTAAACGATAACACTGATTATGTGATTTTTTTCTTTTTATACAAGAGTACCGTTGCAAGGTGGCAGATGATGGCGGTCATGTGATGTTGTCAAAACCCTTCAACAGTTACAGTGCTGCTCCTAAACAGACCTCCAGGTGAGACTGTTTTGACAACAGAACAAAGTGAATAAACTATGAGGTCAAGGTGTGCTTCTTATACAGGGAGTGCAGAATTATCAGGCAAATGAGTATTTTGTCCACATCATCCTCTTCATGCATGTTGTCTTACTCCAAGCTGTATAGGCTTGAAAGCCTACTACCAATTAAGCATATTAGGTGATGTGCATCTCTGTAATGAGAAGGGGTGTGGTCTAATGACATCAACACCCTATATCAGGTGTGCATAATTATTAGGCAACGTCCTTTCCTTTGGCAAAATGGGTCAAAAGAAGGACTTGACAGGCTCAGAAAAGTCAAAAATAGTGAGATATCTTGCAGAGGGATGCAGCAGTCTCAAAATTGCAAAGCTTCTGAAGCGTGATCATCGAACAATCGAGCGTTTCATTCAAAATAGTCAACAGGGTCGCAAGAAGCGTGTGGAAAAACCAAGGCGCAAAATAACTGCCCATGAACTGAGAAAAGTCAAGCGTGCAGCTGCCAAGATGCCACTTGCCACCAGTTTGGCCATATTTCAGAGCTGCAACATCACTGGAGTGCCCAAAAGCACAAGGTGTGCAATACTCAGAGACATGGCCAAGGTAAGAAAGGCTGAAAGACGACCACCACTGAACAAGACACACAAGCTGAAACGTCAAGACTGGGCCAAGAAATATCTCAAGACTGGTTTTTCTAAGGTTTTATGGACTGATGAAATGAGAGTGAGTCTTGATGGGCCAGATGGATGGGCCCGTGGCTGGATTGGTAAAGGGCAGAGCTCCAGTCCGACTCAGACGCCAGCAAGGTGGAGGTGGAGTACTGGTTTGGGCTGGTATCATCAAAGATGAGCTTGTGGGGCCTTTTCGGGTTGAGGATGGAGTCAAGCTCAACTCCCAGTCCTACTGCCAGTTTCTGGAAGACACCTTCTTCAAGCAGTGGTACAGGAAGAAGTCTGCATCCTTCAAGAAAAACATGATTTTCATGCAGGACAATGCTCCATCACACGCGTCCAAGTACTCCACAGCGTGGCTGCAAGAAAGGGTATAAAAGAAGAAAAACTAATGACATGGCCTCCTTGTTCACCTGATCTGAACCCCATTGAGAACCTGTGGTCCATCATCAAATGTGAGATTTACAAGGAGGGAAAACAGTACACCTCTCTGAACAGTGTCTGGGAGGCTGTGGTTGCTGCTGCACGCAATGTTGATGGTGAACAGATCAAAACACTGACAGAATCCATGGATGGCAGGCTTTTGAGTGTCCTTGCAAAGAAAGGTGGCTATATTGGTCGCTGATTTGTTTTTGTTTTGTTTTTGAATGTCAGAAATGTATATTTGTGAATGTGGAGATGTTATATTGGTTTCACTGGTAAAAATAAATAATTGAAATGGGTATATATTTGTTTTTTGTTAAGTTGCCTAATAATTATGCACAGTAATAGTCACCTGCACACACAGATATCCCCCTAAAATAGCTCAAACTAAAAACAAACTAAAAACTACTTCCAAAAACATTCAGCTTTGATATTAATGAGTTTTTGGGTTCATTGAGAACATGGTTGTTGTTCAATAATAACATTATTCCTCAAAAATACAACTTGCCTAATAATTCTGCACTCCCTGTAGTGAAGATTGAGAGATGCACACACACTTGAGCACCTTCAAATAAAAGCATAGCCTCCAGCAGAAGAATTATCAAAGTGTTATTAGGTCTTAGGACAATTCAAAATACCAGAAATGGCCACAATACTATCCTGGTTACATAGTAAACACATGTAAAGGTATAAAGAAAAATGTATGACTAAAGGGCAGATAGTAAACCCAACTAAAAACCTAAATTTGGGAGAAAGATCACACTACAGTAGTAGCTGCAATAGCTCACTTGTTAAAGCAGAAGTCAAATAAGGCAGTAAAAACTGTACTAACAGTCATCCAAAAACTGTCAAGACTACCATTAGACTTCAAACCTGCAGGCTATCATAACCAAAGCACTTGACCCTTTCCTTCATTCAGTATTTCTTTGTGATATAAAGATAGCTTTGAATAAAGGGAAGCAGCCAAAAGATGATCAATTGCAATGCTTGTTCACATAAATGTCACATACTGCGCCAGGCGATCCCTGACCATCGGCTGAAATCAATGTCCCTGCTGCTCCATCAGAGCCAGGCCATCAAAAGAGAGCTCTGTTTGAGTGGCCTCATCCAGCTAACTGGTGGGGACAACAACAGGAAGTGAATGTGACTATTGACAGACAACGAGTCATATCAGTACAGCCTCAGGCTCGAATACATCTGGCAGCGCGTGTGCAATCAACACCTTTTACTGCCACTCTGCTCCCCTCCATCAGTGAGCAAAAGTAAGTTTATGAAGCCAAAGTTTATTTTCGCTCAGTGTTTTTGTTTATTGCACTTGGGGTTGTGGTGGTTGTGTCACACAGCTGATGTTGGAAGGATCCTGGAGAGGGATTTGAGAGAGAAAAAAAAAAAAAAAAGCACACAGAGTGCAATTCAAAGTAAGGATCACAAAACCCGTTGGATCCCATCGGCATCTTAGTGTGGACTCTGTGACACAGGCACGCACACATTATATACACCTCACAAACAAACTTCAGCGCACACACGCCGCAGCCAAAAAAGCAACACATGCACAAGTCCGGCTCTGGAGCCACAACAGAGCGCTGCTGTTTTAATGGGAGCGACCTGTTGCTACTGCGGCCTGTGTGTAAAAAGCTGGGCTGCTGCCAGCGCTGCAGCCAGCAGCCACTGAATGAACCCAGTACCCTGACGGCGGGTCACATGGTCCTCAGGCCTCTGGGCCACCGCCTGCCTGCCTGCCCTGATGTCAGGGCGGCTTTCAATCATTCATCTTTCTGGCTCCAACGCCGGGGGCCACCCCATTCAATGCAAATCAGTGTCATGCAGCAAAAGTTGCCACACACTGAGCTTGTCACTGAGCCAGAGAGGATAGTCCCATGTGTTTATAGCAGGAAGCAAGGGGGGAGAAGAAAAAAAAAAAAAAAAAAAAAAAAAAAAAAAAAAAAAAAAAATCAGGTCGACATCACCACGCTACTTCCTTCATCACAGATTCATAGATACCATTTTTTTGCTTCAGTTTCTGCTCGGTTAACAGAAAAAACTACCACATGGTTTATGTTTCCAAAAGTAAAACATTACACTGAAAGTATTTAAAAACACAAGAAATGACATCACGCTAACCTGTTGCTGAAAAACAAGTCGCCAAAGCAACACTTTAGTTTGAGCTCAAATGCCACAGTGGAGCCAGTAGTACGGTGATCTACTACGCTACCAAGTTCCTCTTTCAAGTTCCCTGAAAGCACAACATTATTGATAAGAATATTGCGGGCAGCTTTAACTGAACACAAAACCGCAGTGACTGCAACCTTGAAAGGCAAGCAGAGTGGCCGCTTTAATCCTGCGATGACACGAACACCAACCACTTTATGACTCACGTTAATGTAATCATATTCAGGCTGTTCAGACAAGCTGTAAAAGCAACACAATGCTTAATTTATTCAAATCACACACACACACACACACACACACACACACACACACACACACACACACACACACACACACACACACGAAAGTTAACACAGAAAAGCAAAAGGAAAACAAAAGTAATTTGTTTTCCAGGTTTTCAGTTTTTGTGACACAGATTGAGAATTGTGACGTCCAGGACACCGGTACGAGAACCATCTCTTTCTCAGTCTCAGTACATCCAGACTCTGGTGATGCGTCCAGGCCCCTGTCTGTCCGTTTTGGACAAAATTTCAAACAACATTCCTCAGATTCTGCATGTAACTGGTAGCAGATTTGCGTCAACTGAGCTGCTTTAGGGGATTGGGTGGGAGGTGGGTGGTTTTTTTCTAAACAGAACAGTGAGAGCCAAGCAGTCACTGGCTGCATCATTGCGCCAGCTTGTTGCGTCTTCCCCAGGTCACATGCCAAATCCCCTTGCGTACACACACACTGGACAGACGTAGTCTCATGACCGATAAAAACATTTTTTAACACTGAAGGCATGGTGGGTACAACACACCCGGGGACAATGTTCTCTTTTTAGTACATGCATGCACCCTGGGAGAAGGAGACAGACATATTATTAGCAAAATAAGTTTTAAACATGATTGCAAGCCTTGCATCCTGCAAGAATCCTTTTGAAATTTGAAAGCGCCATCAGATTTGTATGCCCTTGATATCTCTCAAACTTGATAAGAATACTATAATAATAATAAAAAAAAACCTTTATGACAAAAAACTATTGAGTGCAGACCTACACAACTGTCATTACTGTAGGTGGGATGCTAGCAGTGAGGCCAGTGAAACCTATCAAAACACACTTATCCACAGGCATTATCCCGTTGTACTGATTACTGGGGGCGTTAAATTACACTGTTGGGACTTTTTCTTATGACGTCTGTGTCTAAATTGTGGACCAAAAAGTAAACGCGTGGCAACAAGTCACAACAGACTCATAACTTTTTCTTTTTTGGAAAGCAGCACTGTTTGTGGCCACAGCAGCTTCTCGGCAGGCAGGCAGCAAAGCTAATGGCTAAAGATAAGATGGCAATAAGTGCCTCACTCAAACAAGTAAACAAACGCGGTGGTAGTTCACAACAATGAATGAGCTGCTCTCTCTTGTTGAGCTCATTTGTTTTCATTTCCCTCCAGGACCATAAAGCACAGCGCAAAAAAACAAAACAACTTTTTTCCCGCAAAGAGGAGAACCGTTTGAAGCGACTTGACTGCAGATATTTTGGCCCGAGGGTTGTGTCTCAAAAGTGGTCATTGTCAAAAAAAATATATTTAAAAAAAAAAATGAATGGTTAACATCTTAAAGAGACGCACTGCTGTTTGTGGAAAAACCCCGAGCGTTAAGACTTCACTACAGGAAATTAATGAGTCGTCGACTTTTTTTCGTCATAAGACAACTTTTTACGGCGAAGTGAAGTCAGGAAAGTACCTCATTTCAGGTTTGCATCTAGCGCTAGAAAGGATATGGGGCCTAGCAGGGCAGCTTGGGTGAGAATAACCGCATCCCATGTAAGTACAATGGGGACCTACCCTGTCTAGCTGTCGAACTCTTGTAGTTAACCATGCGAAGGAAACGCGGACATTTACCTGGACAGGAATTCAACAATGTGTCCGTCTCATTATAGTGAGCTGTTTCGGCGGTGTTTTAAGTTGACGGGTCCTTCAACAATCTGGACAAAGTGCTCTCATTTACTCCGTTTCTCTTGCCTTTCTTCCACTACACCTCCCAAACGCGCTGTCTGCAATGCCTCTGTGGCAGCCGTCTCTCCCGGGTCCTAAAGCCGCCCTTAAATGAGTCACACTCACAGGAGGAGTAGTAGGCTGTCAGCGTCCCATTGAAGAAAAAAAAAACCTGCAGTGGTGCTTCTTCTGCATGGCCTTGTTGAACTCTCTGCTCTTTTATCTGTGCCGGTGGTTTCCAACATGGGTTTCGGGGACCTGCCGAGGACCTTGTATGTTTTTTAAGGGATCCTCGCTTCAATTAAGTGTACTTACGTGGGTTTTTTGACTTCCTGGAACAACCACAAGGGTAATGTAGGCTACAAGACGAGAATTACATTTTGGTACCGGCTCTACCTGCTCTGCAATGAGCTATATTAGGGTTCCAAAAGGTGCTTCTAGTCATCAATCATCTGTAATTATGTATTACTTTTTTTTTGTCTTTTTGATTACATTTTTTTTGTTCACAAAATATACACAAATATTCCCAGTTAGTCCAGATGTTGTATATTAGTGCCTTACAAAAGTTCAAAATTACAGTCTTGCAAAGTTTTCTATAAGAAAAGACTAAGAAAAACGTTTTTAGAGCTAAACTGGTTCATTTAGTGTATGTTATTGTTATTTTATCATTTCACATCTGCCCTGTTATTTAATAACCTTTAAAATTATATTACAATAAAATGTTTTATGTTCACAAAACTCCTTCTAGGGTTTTAAACAAGTTAAGCTGCAGCTGTATCTGAAAGAAAAGTACAAGTTTGTCACCGTGTCATTGTTTCAAGCAAGTTGTATTTGATGTGTAAACTTGTTAACATCGAAAATAAAGTTATAATAAGTCAAATTAGGTCAAAGTAAATAAAGCTTTATGCAAAATAAGGTCAACAAGCCAATCAAAACCACAAAAACAAAACAAAAGGTTATGCACCTTAAAACTGTGTAAAGAGCCGTGCTTCTAAAAGGTGAAGCTCTAGCTCTAGTTTCAGATATGGTTCTTTCAGACACATGTGTAGCCTTGTGTAATCTAGTAAAATTATATTAAAATCACTACTAAAGAAGAAACCATAAGCAGGATGTGCTGCTGCTTCCATTCTGTTGCACGTCAGTGCTAAAGCATCAGGCTCGGTGGTGGACTTTTACACGTTCGATCACCTGGTTCCAGTCGCATCTGCCAGTACCAAAAAGCAGCAACTTTCACAGCAACTTTCTCTTCAAGTTGCTGTGGAGGAGCCTCTGACATTTCCAGGAAATGCCAACTAAACATGAAGTGTGAGAATGTCTCAGTCTGACACACTTAAAACAAAATACTTCAATATGGGTAAAGCAGATGTGCTGAACACAAGAATGTGTTTGCAGAAGTGTATTTAGTCTGATTTAGCCCTTGCCACTGATCTTTTTGTATTCATGCAGATACTCTCTTAAATTAACTGCATATACCAGATGAAACAGCTGAACGAGAAAGTAAAAATCTTGTGGATTGTTCATGATTACATGCCACACTTTTACCTGTTGTGGTAGATAAACCGTCATCTACAGCTACAGAGAACTCCACTGGAGAGGTAGGAGTTAAACCAGTTTTGGACAGGTACAGACAAGCCAGCTCAGTCTGCTTAAAAGAAGTCAGGGAGCCTATGTATCAAATGACGCCCTCAGATGACTGGGTTTACTTGATCAAAATGTTTCTAACTAGAAGTCTAAAACATTTTAGAGACCTCCCATTTTAACATTTCCATTATCTTGCTTTACGCCGTGATACTCCTGACCCTCTTCACGTACGTTTAGTCTTACCCCTTCATTATTTTTCTATCCCCAAGCATGGTGTAGTTGACTGCCTCAAAGTTGAATCAGCATTAGAAGTGCAGTAAAATATATGTATCACTTATAAAAGCAAGCATGTGACAGTTCCCGCAATAATGACTTAATAATATTAAAAGAAAAGGATAGCAGGGAAACGCTGCCAATGTTTCCTCTGTGATGAAAAATTCATTGGCTTGTGCCCTCTGTCTCTCAGCCTCCTCTGCTGTCATTTCCCCTCTTTGTCACTCACGCTGTAATGTGTTTCTCACTAATACCATGCGTCAGCCTCGCCAAGCTGTTCCTGTCATACAGGCAAAGCTGACTTAGGGTATCCCATATTTTCTCCAGTTGCTATTCATTGGTGCTCTCCTCCTCCTCCTCCACCCGCTGTCTCTGGCCTGTTGATGGGAATGCCCAATCTGTTGTTTTGCGGGATCAAACGTAACAGTAACAAGATTAAAAAGTCAAAGTGAGTTAATAGCATCTCTCCCATCAAAGGCTCATCCGATCTCTGATCCCTGTCTACTTGCAGTATCTGTCTAGAGTACAACAAACAGTACAGAACAGAACTTAATGGCCCGTTAAAGGAGAATAGATAACACGCGGTAACAACAATTAGACACAGAAGGGCAGAAGGGCCATAATAGGGAGGAGGTGATTGTGTGAATGGATACGTGGGGCGGTGGGGAAGCTGACCAAAACGGCATCTCCAGTCAACTACAAAGCAATAAACTGTTACACTATTAGATGAATGTAATATTAAAAAAAACAAAGCGAAAAAATCACACAACTATTGTTGTATAAATTGCGTGTAAAACAGCAGCATCAGGACAGATAGGTATAAGAGATACTAAAAGTATGTGAGTGATATAGGGGCACTTATTTTATTTAACCAGTGCAGCTGTTGTGATAAATCACCCCTAGAAGATATACACATCTGATTACCAGTCAGCCTTGCTTGTAAAAGCTGGCAAATGTTTTAATGTGATTCCAGCATGCTATTTCCAAAAAAGTTAGGGTCAACATAAGAAAAACCCTAAAACATCTGGTGGCTCATCTTACAGCTACAGTTAGGTTGACTGGCAACAGGTAAATGATATAATATATTGCTGTAAAGTTAGCCTCCTAGAGAGTGAAACATCCATGAAGGACTGCATGGGAAACTAATTGAAAAGTTTAAGGATTGCCACCTCGACTGTTTCTGCTAGATGTCTCTTCCTGTTAAAAGGGAGTTTTTCCTTCCCACTGTCGCCAAGTGCTTGCTCATAGAGGGTTGTCTGATTGTTGATGGTTTTTTTCTCTATTATTGTAGGAGGTTTACCTTACAATATAAAGTGCATTGAGGCGACTGATGTTGTGATTTGGTGCTATATAAATAAAACTGAATTGAATTAAATTTTGCAACTCATGAACTTGAGAATTTTCTTTGGTATGCAATATTATTAAAAGAGGTAGACATCGCAGGGAACTCTTTGTATGCAGAGGACTAGGCCAAAGACTAAGACTCACTGCATTGGAAACAAACACAATTCTGAAGTGAAAGTCTGAAGTAAAAATTCAAAAGGAACACTTTTGAAAACTATTTTAAGCAAACAGACAATCATTTATTGTTTTATTCAAAAATCCAAGTTAAACTCTGAATGGCAAAGGAAAAAAAATACTTATGAACAAGATGGAAAATTCTACTGCCTTCTCTGGGTCTGAAGGCCTTTATTATGCACTGAGTTAAAGTAAAAGACAAAACTACTGTGCTGTGGTTAAAAAGTTTTAATTCCTTTCAAAAACAATGGAAGACGTGTCCTCCCAGCTGAGAGAGAGTCCATCCAGATGATCTGCAAACAGTTCAGAAGCCAGCATCTGTGATAATGAGGAAGTGAATTTGTGCACAGGGTGCAGAGGGTACGGGTAACTTTCACATCTTTAAAATCACCATTAATTCTGAATGAATATATATGCAGGGTTTTAGAACATGTGCTACCATTCATGTATTTTTCAGGAGGATGGCACTAGACCATTTACTGGACATATTATAACAGCGGGGCTACAGTAAAAGAATCCAGGTGTTAAACCGATCCGACTTAACTCTGAAACTGGAAATGTGGAAAGTTACGGAACTAAAATGACAAAGCAGAAGGCTGCGAATGGCTAAAGAGCTGAAATCTTATATCAAACAAGCACGGAAATACATTTGGCTTACAAAACTGCAGTAATTGATCTCTCCAGTTTCACGACACCACAGTGGCAAACATCCTCCTATCCCACTTTTTCTTTAAAGACATAAGCATATATTTTTCAAATAAACAAAGGAAAACCATAACATCTCAGCTTTTTGTTTTGTTGCTGTTGTGCTATTATTAATTAAAATCTGGGTTAAAAGGTTTTGCAAAGCTTTGTTTTGAATTCTCTGTCAGTAACATAAAAGATGCACCTGTTTAAAAAAAAAAAAAAGGTAATTTGATTAAATCTGCATGGCCAGTGAGAGTGAAAAAACATCACTCTCCCCAATATTAAAACCATTTCAAAAGAACATAAACTTTAGTGCCCTTATGGAGATGCATTAAAAACACCGTCAAACAGACACCACCAGCACAGCTTAAACCCACAGCTATGATCAGACTCTGGTCCAGCAGGGAGAGTGATGTGGTTCAACTGTGGCTGGATGGCTGGCTGGTTGGCCGGTCAGGCTACATTGGAATGCAGGGTCTTTTGTTTGTCTGAGAGAGGAGTGGGTCAGGGAGAGAATGCCATTGATGATTGCAGAGAAGAAGAATGAACCTCCAGGAAGTGTTCTCTCTCTCTCCCTCTCCCGACTCCCCCGCTCTCATTCTCTCTGTCTCTCTTTCCCTATCTTTTTTTTTCTGTGTGTGAGAACCGTCACCGTGCCGAGCCTCTCTCTGCTGAGGCCACAGTCCCCAGGCACAACCACTGCTTTGTCTTGCCCTGTGAACACACACACACCCCTCCTCTACTGGGTGCCTACGTTTGCCAGGGCCAGGGAAACACAGGGCCACTGCTCCTATTCTTATCCACATCACTGCTCCTGCTTGGATGGAGTGTTTGTGTGGGCATCAGTGCTTGAATGGTGAATTGTTTTTTGTATGTGCCACACATCTGACTAAACATTTAGTTTGTCGGATGTTCAGCTATAAATGAGAAATCATCCATTCTCTTGCCATCTTTTTTAGAGAGCGTGACAGCGTTTCCCTTACAATTATCTGGAGATGACCTCGGTGCAGATATCCTCCTGTTGTACCAGTAACAAATGAACTAAAAATGGAATAAAGCGGTAAGTGGATAAGAATCTAGCGAGTGGCCCCTTCTGACCAGTGGCTGCCACCTCCCGTCACATTGCTCATTCCCCTCTGTGTCAGAAGCGCTGTGAGGAGCTGCAAATGGCCCTTTCAAAACGCACGACAGCTGGAACACAGGGCAAAGGTGACCGAAGCTGTTGGGGGAGCACAGAGAGGGACAGGATTTTTTTTTTTTGGGGGGGGGGGGGGCGCACATGATGAGCAGCTGCACCAGCGAGTTGTTCCTCCACCGTGCCACCATCTCTAATGATTAAAAGTGTCTGAAATAGATGACAAATTTTTAGAGTAAATCCTAGAAGTCACCTTACTTTTAAGACAGTTTAACCAAACACACACACACACATGTATATACACTCCTGGTTGTCTTGGGAAAAATAAATCCCCTGGGTGTTGGTTTGGTATCTGGAAATTCCAAAACTCAAGGCAGGCTTAGAGGATACTAAGTCCTTATAAGTTTCCCGCTCCCCCGAAAATACCACTGACCTTCTGTGCTACAATACATTTCTTTGATCACTTTATAGATACTTTTACAGATACCAATTCTGTTGGAGAAAGAAGTATTTCTTTTATTCACAACATGACCTGAAAGCCACAAAGAACATTTTTATGTGTGCTTGAGGTTTGCAAGTTAATTAATCACATTTTAAATCTGGAGCTTAACTTTAAACAGGCTCGAATACTCTTAAGAAAATCGTTTTTCTCCTATTAAACTGCTTCCTTGTAGCTTTACCGAACAAACAAACCAGTTTTAGTGTAAAAAAATGTCTACTGTGTCATGTGCAATTCCTCCATTTGTCCACTTCCATCATGCTGCCATACAAAAGGCGACACATCACAGTGCCCCCTCCCTCTTAATAGGACAGGTGTTTTAATAAGACAGCCAATTGATGCCCCCACCCTCCTCCTCCCAAGTATTCTGCTACTTGCTGCCGCTGTGTGAATTCGCGGAGTAGTACAGAACTTATTGTGGCGGCGCGATATCGCGAGATTTGTGCCATTATCAACCTGCTTGACACACAGCAGCGCTGAGTGCAGCCTGCCTTCCCAGGGTCGGGACTGGAGCTCAAGAAACGACAAGGAGAAGCGAACATCTGGCCGCACATCATGAAAGGACACCGGGGCTTATAGGGACAAAAAGACGACGAAGCGGGCAGAAATACGTGTGAGTACGGCGGGATATTTTTTCTGTGTGTGAGCTTTGAAACGAGGAAAGCGAAAGTTAAAAGAGTGTCCCCGCGCCGCTTCGTTCAGCGCAGTTGGCTTTTTACTGTGTGAGTTCCTCTGCTGTTTAAAAGGCTCCCAGCAATGCGTTTCCCAACGCGGACGTGAAGCTCGCTCCACTGCGCCCTTGGCCCCTTTTTTCCTGCGAACACTTTTCTTCACCTTAGAAAAAAAAATCTTAATTGCGTACAAAATCATAAGACTTCTACGCAGCTTAACTTTAACTTACTTTAACTTGCCGTATCCCTCTTTCTTCTTTAAACCGACCCATTTAAACACGGTTGTGTGCGCGCGAGTCTTATCAGGGAGCAAAAAAAACGCAACAAAGCCTTTTTACTGTAACCCACGGATGCGTGATAAATTACTTAGTTTTGAAGAAAAAAGTTGTAAATGCCGTGGAATCTCGTGACAACAGTAAATCTGCTCTCCCCCCTTGAGGTGTGTATTTTTTATCTTCTTTTTGGACTGTGTAGCCCGGAGTTAACATATGGCATAAAGGGGAGCACAGCTGGAGGTAGCGTTTCCATTGCGGTGATGTCAGAGCAGCTGACTCCACAGCTTGCAGTGTAATTAGCAAACAGAGCACCAGTTTACTCACTCTGCACCGGTCTTATTTTGCTCACGTTGCCTCCTTCCCCCGATGGTCGAGTGCTGTCGCTCCCAGTCCCGCTTTGCTTGTCCTGTAAACACCGCTGTGTGTGTGTGTGTGTGTGTGTGTGTGTGTGTGTGTGTGCGCGCGCGCGCGCGCGCACTTTGGCTATTTTTTTTTTCGGAAGCGCGAGGGCTAGGCTGTCGGACTACACTACTACAGACCGGAATAATTTGGAGAGTGGATCCGTTTACACCGTGATACATGGGTGGGTGGGCGAGCGCAGCGCAGTGTGTCCTGCACCACTGGAAAGAATGTTGGATAAAGTTACTGATGCTGATCATTAGCTAGATGTTTAATCTTTCCCGATTAATTCCCGAAAAACCTTGTAAACTTGCATTTGAAAGCACTTTATCGTGTGTTTGCTGACACTTTTGCGCAATTTGGCTCAAGTTATTTCCTTGTGTATGGTTTTGCTCGCTTTATGTGTCCTTAGAAAAAAGAAACGGCAGCTCAACTGTGCCCTCATTTCGTTTATCCCGTATCCTGTTTTTCCTGTTTTTCATCAGGTTATGAAGGAAGAATGGAGTTCCCAGACCATAGCCGCCAGTTGCTGCAGTGTCTGAGTCAGCAGCGTCACCAAGGTTTCCTCTGTGACTGCACTGTTCTTGTTGGGGAGGCTCGATTCAAAGCGCACAGAGCCGTGCTGGCCTCCTGCAGCATGTACTTCCATCTCTTCTACAGGGACCAGCTAGACAAAAGGGACGTTGTGCATCTCAACAGTGACATTGTGACAGCCCCGGCTTTCAGTCTGCTCCTTGAATTTATGTATGAGGGGAAGTTGGAATTCAGCGCTCTGCCTGTGGAGGATGTCCTGGCAGCAGCCAGTTACCTCCACATGTACGATATAGTCAAAGTGTGCAAAGGCAAGCTTAAAGACAAGGAACTTTCCTCCCTGGATGAAAAAATGGGAGAGGGTTTGGGGCTCAGCTGTCTGGACAGGGAAAATTCCTCAGATGGTGAGCTGCACAGTAAGCAGCTCATTCAGCGACAGCCCCAGACACCGTCTCAGGGGCTTCACAGGGCCCCCCCGGCGGAAGAGTTTGACATGGACAACACTGAAGTCAGGCTGGCTGTCACAGATTGTGATAGGTCTATGCAGAGCAGGCAGAAGGCAAACGGTCACTCTGGCAGGTCCCCGGACCTTGTAGGTGTCAATTATGTGTCAGCAGAGGCCGAGCCCTGCGTCCAAACAGCTGGAAAAACAAAAGCTGATGTCAGTAGTTCCACCGTATTGCTGTCCCAGAGGTCCCGGGCTTCAGATGACATGGACTGTGCACTGGATTTGTCTTTCAAGCCTCTGTCTAGCAGAGATCCCTTACACCCCTCCTACGTCTCGGGACAGCTGGCCCTCGACAGCCAGCAGCAGGGCACTGAGCCACTTGTTAAAGACGAACACGACTTGCTGTCAGAGCAGGAGGACAGTGAGCCGATGAGCCCTGAGAGCCAGCGCTTTGGGAATAGTGCCAGGAGCTCAGTGGTGACAGGGTTCGCTGCCCTCTTCCCAGGCAACAACGGTTCCACAGCCGCCCTGCTCTCCCAGGAGGAGGACCTGATGGACGAGGAGGGGGAGGCCTGCAGAGGGAGGGAGAGCGCCCCAGGCAGGGAGGTGGATGGGAGGGGTAGACTGCTGGGGGACAGCGAGGAGGAGGAGGAAGACGACTTGGCCTCTTCAGACATTTCCACCTCCAGTGGAGTACTGCTGCCCCCGGGGCAACAGGTGTGCATGTGTCCCCTCTGCAGCAAAGTCTTCCCCAGCCCCCACGTGCTGCAACTGCACCTCAGCTCACACTTCCGCGAAAAGGACGGTGCCCGTTCCAAGCTGTCCCCCGACGGCTCGGTCCCCACCTGCATGCAGTGCAACAAGACCTTCTCTTGCATGTACACCCTTAAGCGTCACGAGCGCACACACTCTGGTGAGAAGCCATATACCTGTGGTCAGTGCGGCAAGAGCTTCCAGTACTCCCACAACTTAAGTCGGCACGCTGTAGTTCACACACGGGAGAAGCCTCACGCCTGCAAGTGGTGCGAGCGGCGCTTCACCCAGTCTGGGGACCTCTACCGCCACATCAGGAAGTTTCACTGTGGCCTTGTCAAGACTCTCGCCATCGGATAAAACGCCTCTCACCGGTGCCACGACACAAGACAGAATGTCTCTTTCATACACTGAATACTACTACTGATCAATTTTCCCATTACTATATAAACATGCTGGCAGTTTGTCTGAGACATATCTTTTGGATTCTACCCCCACGTGGCATTTCTCAAGTTAAACATGTAGCAACGTTTAAGCTGTTTCCTGTGCTGGACTGTCATCATAGCTGTACATGATGGTAAAAGACGGTTAGTCAGTGGCACAGGCTGATAAGCTTGACACGGATGCTGTTGAAAAACATCAGATCAGTGTCAATGAAGGCGAACAAATCAGATGATGCACTTGTTTTCCTGTCTTTTGTGTCAGTCTGAGATTATTTGAGGTGTGTATTTGCCGATAGATGAGGGGGAAAAAAGCATCTTGCGTTCACACTCTGTGGGCAACTGGATGATAGCTAAAGCTAACATACGTTAATACAATCGTCAAAGTTTATTGGTGCACATGGGAGATCAGAACCGTCCGCGAGTAGCAATATATGATTATTTTTAACACCTACATTATTCTAATTATTTATTTGGGGGGATTTGTTTAGTCCTTAACAAGTAAACTTATCACAAGGCAGCAAAAGTAATGAAGTCTGACTACTGGAAGTATTCTTTCTTTCTTTCTTTCTTTTTGTGGAGGTAAAATGTTTGGTTTCATTGAAATGAAGTTTCTATGTTGTTTTTGTGAGAAGAGGCAAGCATACCATCGCACCAACACCACCTCTTTAGTTGTTCACGTGAGCGAGCGTAGAATACCCACTTAAAGAGGTTAAGAGTATTTTAAAGGTAACCCCTGTAACACTGGTGCCTACTGTAATGCTCAAAACTTCACTTAGTGTACTTACAAAGACAAGAATGAGATGACAATGTGATGCCTTTTGGTTAAATTCAGTTCAGCTGTCAGGCATCTAAAAAAAATAATAAAAATCTGGATTACACTCCACATACCAGGTAGTAACAAAGGTAATCCTCTACTGTGGAAGCCAGTTAATCCGTGAGTGCCCTTAATAAAATTAGAATGTAATAAACCAAACTTATGTCAACCTTTTTGTCAAAAACGCACAGTTGTGAGTAAATACCTTCATTTCTTAGTTTAAAGGGTTTGCTGACAGTGTTCGGGACAGGCTCTTTAGCAGGCAGATGGGGGATGGAAGGAGACAGGTGGATGTCCAGTATCTTCTCTATTGTTACCATCAAAGCTGTGCCATTCAGCTTAATCTACTGACCTTTTCTTTTTCTTTCTTTCTTTTTCATAACCTTTTCACACAAATTTACTGGATGTGTTTTAAGTTGCTACTGAGGACGTTGGAGCCTTTAGCGATGCTGCTCTTGGATTTCTTCTGTCTGTTCATTTAGATGCTGTTTGGATTTATTACCAGGGGGTGTAGCACTAAAAGTTCATGATTTTTGTCTAATCTGTCCTGAGAAGACTTGATCGGAATTTATTTATTAGTCTGACTTGGTTCAGGGGTTTACTGTAGCGGTAGCTCTTATTTCTATAAGCTTGAAAGACATTGCATCTTGCCTAGCGATCTTGGTACTCATTAGCTGTTGTTTTTTTGGGGCAGACTGTCCACTTTTTGTTTTGTTTTTTCTGTGCAAATTGAAGTTACTGTATTTGTATTTTAATATATGGTGTAGAAATCTCTACGGAGTATTCAAGATTTGTCAAACGGAATATAGAGAAGCACTTGATTTTAGCATGCATATAGTTTCAACACTATTGTCTAGGCTGCTATTTCCTACAATTTGTATATTTAATGTAAATATATATTATATTTATCAAATGATTTTTTTTTTTTTTTTTTTTTCCTTTTCCATGTTACAACCCATTTAAGATTTGGATAGCCAGGTGTCATGTTTAAGGCTGGAGACTCTTGAGCGTCACATTTTCCCCGGGGGGCTGGAGGTTTGGCTCTTTTTCCATATTCTTCATTGACTTTATTGGACCCTGCCTCACCACAAATCAGAGCAGTAAATACTGCTAGGATGGCTGTTCTACCAGAAGAAACAGTTGTTCACAAGCACAGCCACACCAATACAGCACTGGGTACCTATAGAAATGACAATACAGGTATTGTCGTCGTCCCCCAAAAGCGGTTCAAGTCTCTCTTTGCACTTTCTGAATGGAGCCACTGGAATGTGAGAAATGTATTTAGCAAAGGGAGGCCAAGGAGATTGTAAACAGGTGTATTGTTTGGAGGCATCAAAGAACACCCCTACCCCCCTTTGTCATCCCGGCATGCAGTAGATAAATGCTTCATTGTTCCTCTGCATTGAGGAGATATCAGCGTCATTTGGTTGCGCATCAATCAAGAGTATTGCCCACCCCCTCCCCTCAGTGTTTAAAAAAAAAAAAAAGAAAAGAGAAAAAGTTCAAATTTAAAATGCTTTTTCAGTCAGTACGACCTTTAAAAAAAACAAAATATGCATATGAAATAATTTACTTTGGGTTTTCAGCAAGCAAAAAATGCCCCCCCCCTTTTTTTTTTCTTTCTTTTAAATTCTACTCCCTGACCTGAAGTCAGCTACAGGGCGAGGTGGATGTACGCACTCCTGTTTGTCATGCTTGCATCACTTTAGTACCTTATCAGAACAGTAGATCTATTTCAGTTAGATGTGTCTTAGTGCTGATGACAGATTTCAATCAGAACACACAGCAGATGTAGATTCTGTGAGTCTGTTTTGGTTTTGTTTGTTAAAGGAACATTTGTACACGGTGCGAGTTGAATTTGTTCTCTAATGTACATGTGTAAAGAGGTAGAAAACTAACATCATGTAAAGGATTCTTTCTCTTGTTTCGAAGTCTTTATTTATAGCTCCAGGATGATCACCAAATGTGCCTTGTAGACACACGCATAGGTGTTGCATCTGGAGAAGCCCTGTTTTCTATACTGTACAGTTTTCGCCCTTGATGTGAAGGCAGCGGTGAAGTTGGTATCACAGCAACAGTGGCCCGCTGAAACATTACAAAAAAAAGGAGAAAAGAAAGAACCCTGCTGTTTTATGTTAAATCATATCAAAATGTCAACTCAAGACTAAAGTAAAATGTGGAAGTGCATTTCTTATAGCTGCTTTGCAAGAGATTACACTGAAGTTTTTGAAATGTGTGTGAATAAATTTTTGTTTCTGGACTTTTTTTGTGTTTTTTGGCTTTTATCAATAGCCAATACTACTGGGAGCTAACAACTTGTTCCACTTTTTTTTTTTTTACTGTCACTGTTGAATGTGAAACACTGTTTGTTTGTTGTTTTTTTTTTTTTTGTTGTTTTTTTAAATGGATTGTTGACTT
This sequence comes from Maylandia zebra, assembly GCF_041146795.1. Classification (NCBI taxonomy): domain Eukaryota; kingdom Metazoa; phylum Chordata; class Actinopteri; order Cichliformes; family Cichlidae; genus Maylandia; species Maylandia zebra. The sequence continues at coordinate 31,181,713 of NC_135185.1, read as the reverse complement.
GAAACAGTGCTACTCTCAATCGAGGGCGGCGTTTGCCTAACTCGTTGCTGTATCATCCTTGGAGTCTAAAAACAACTGGAATTTTGTCCTCTGCAGGTTACAACTGTGAAATTGTGTATAATCATGAGAAATATTTATTGCATATGCTTCTTGTGCAACATTTTGACTGTCTTCAGTTTAATTTGGTTTAAAAGAAAAAAAGGAGGAAAAAACCTAAATGTCAAACAAATCTTTTTAATAGAATTTGTAGAAGTGCCATTAGAATTTAATATAATTTTTTAATAAGAAAGGTATATTTTATAGTAAAAAATTGCTTCAGTGTTAGTGGTGTAGAGATTAGAGGACAATCTTTAAGGAGAATTGACATGGCTTAGATATTGGGGCAATTTACGTTGATCTATAACTGTACGTGCATTTTCTTTTTTTTCCGAGTGTGCTTGTGTGTGTGTGCTGTGGAAATGTGACAATCTTGATTTAGGTCTTTATTAAGATTAGAATTAAATGGAACAACTTTCTTTTTTGGTGTGGAGTTTGGTTATTTCTAGCTACTTTCCAGCTACTACTGACAAATTATCAAGGACATAAAAGTAGACTCTGACAACCCAAGAACGTTATCGAGGAGCCCTCGCCTGACACACAGGAGCAACAATCAGGCAGACGGTGTGTGTGGGCATCGCTGCAATGTGTACAGAGACAACACAATGTGATAATACTGCTGGTCTTACAGGCCCGATCCCTCTGAAACCATAAACTGAACTCAAGGACGGAGCAATTTCAGGATGGGGCCCCTATTGTTTTCTGACCTGTTGCCAGTACTCTCCAAAGGAGATAAACCTGGCATAAACAAACCCAGTTGACTCTCTTGTAATTATTACTTAAACTCAACTTGATTGTTCCCGCTACAACAAACTACACACACGTATGTGTATATAAACACATTAACCAATGTCTGTGTGTGTGTCTGCAAGGAACTTCATGCCAATTCACTGGACATTTTCAATGGCGAGAACTTTTAATTATTTCCCTGCTGCACCATGAAAGAAATCCAGCTGCTCTGCTACGTGATCCCAATAGGGATGTGCTCGGGTTCCCACCACCCTCCCCCAAATCCCATCTCACCCTTTCTGGGAACGCCATATAGACAAGGGCTGCATCCATCTGCCCCTGCCTCCACCCCCACAGTCCCCAAAACCATGGCCCCAAACCTCGGCCTCATCTCACCACTCTATTGTGCGCGTGGGTAGTAGCTCAGCCAGGCTATTGTCTGGCCCAGCTCCCCAGCACGTACTTTATGCACAAACAGACGACACAGCGGCGCTGGCCAGGCAGCTCCGACATAAAGAAAACAACGTCCTCCCAAGATCGTTTATAAACACCCCTCCTCTCCCCCCAAAAAGCTCCAGCCAGCTCACAGCAAATAAGGACCCTCTGCAACACGGTGGCCACCTCAACCTGTAAACATCCACAGCAGCGAGGCCTCGGAGCTCCCACTGGCACCAACATCTCGCATCTGCCAAACGAGAGCCAGGGCTTAAAACTGCCTGGTGACTGAATGTGTGTGTGTGTGTGTTATGGACCAAAACCTTCACATGGAAAGCAGGGGCCATGTGATAGGGCTTAGCTGCAGGGTGACGAGCTGGGATATGTGCAGTGTAACTCAATGGTGTAATAAAACATTCCTCTCTGAGGCTCAAAGCTTAGCTCATTTGCCTCCAAGAGCCTTTGCTTGTGTGCTTCTGTGTGTGCGCGTGGTGTTTAGAGATACTTGAGAGAAGTTGAGAGGAAAGTTGTAAGTGTCCACCACCTCAACAAGGCCAGCGGTGGGAGCCCTTGACCTCTGAAGGGACAGACTGCCAGGGACAGCTGGTGTGGCCTGTGTTTATTTATTTATTTCTTAACAAAAGACAGGTGGTCACACTTGAAAAGGGCACACAAACACAGTCACACATGCACTTGTGTACAGACAGCACGCACGCACACAAACACTTTTTCCACCCACCCTCTCCCTTTCCATATTAACACACACGCGCATCTTGTTATCATCCACTTAATTTTGAAGGAGCACGTTATTTCGACTTTCAGAAAAATCGAAACACTTTCCAGTAAAGAAATCTTCATTTACTCCCCAACTGACATGATTGGGGGGGGGGTTAGGGTTAAAACCACTGCTTTTAAGCGTGGTTTGGTCCCACGCTTAAAAGCAGGATCGAAGGCATTAATAATAATCAGCAACCTAAACATCACACATCAGTTGCTGCAAAGTGCATAAATACATATCAACTAGTGCCCTCACAGTGGCTTTGCCTTTTTTGGACTCGCTCACCCTGACAGTGCCAAGACAGTGTGTCCTTGGTCCACTGTACAGCTGTCACTTACTCACACTCGTTGACGCATATTTATAGCAGCAGCATCACTGGGCTCAACGCTCAGCACACTCAGACCACAGCTGGTCCCCCAAAAAGAATGGGTGAAAGACAAAGCCACGTGCTCCCGCTGGCCGACCGCAGTCGGTCCTGTCTGGAGCGCTGTGGGTGACTGTGCGTAACCCCCCCTCGCTTCTTCTCCTCCTCGCAGTCGTGGACCATTCTTGGTGTGAGGAGAGCATGTCGTGACCTTGTTGTCATTTTTGGTGTCATGGATAGGGTTGTGCTGAAAACCTGAACAGCTGCACTCTTATGTTTTCAAGTTACATGAAGTCATCACACCATTATGGCATTAAACATGCAGGGTAGGGAAGCACCAGCATCCTCAACAACTAACGGGTATAGATACATCATGGAGAGATCTTCCAACTTTACGAGTACTGTATTTTGGGATTATATACATTTATCCAGCCTATTAAAGTAATTCATACCACCATCTATCCATCTGCTTTAAATTTAAGGATGTTTTGCACTAAATCTCATCTATAACTCAGTGCAGCTTCAAAAGCAACTCTCTTTCAAGTCTTTTATGTCCATCTCCGAGATTCTTAAAGCCTTATCAAGAAATGTGCAGACAACTTGACGCCTTGCTTGCCAGCAGCTGTCTGCTCACTCAGCCAGAAATCAAGCGGTGCCCTCGGACACCAACTGCAAGAGCTCCCCTAAGACCGGAGCCACAACTGGCCCGCTGAGCACGGGATGTGACTCAACAGCTCACAGAGCACATTCGCCACGAGCTCCAGGAAGCGCGCTCATCCAAGCTAATATCTGTAAAAACACGCCACATGATTGATTTCTGTAAAGACGCAGCGACCGCCAAGAACAATTACTCACGGCGCACAATACCTGACCCTGAAACCAGTCATCGTCAGTGACACGCAGCAGCCAAAGAGAAAGTGATGACTGCGCCTCAAGGTCGTGTCCAGCAGGGACGACTGCAGCCAAATCGTCTGCTGCAGAGGTCTGGTTCTGTTCAACCTCTGGGTCTTGTGTTTTAATAAATACATTTGATAGGAGATCCTCAAGGTCAGCTGTGAAGAAAAAAAAAAAAAAAAAAAAAAAAAAAGGAAGGCTGGATCAGAATCTCATTATCATTGCAGACAAAAACTTACATACTTTGACTAAAAGGTTGAAACTCTGCCTGTTTAGCACAGCGAGAGAAATGTGTTTGTCCACAGAGGATGTGCCCAGTCTGAGAGGAACTGATCCAAGTACTTGAAGTTTGCTGCCACCTGCTGATGGTTGTACCCACAAAACACAGACACCTGTGCAACCTGTGCGACTCTAGTTTTCGTTTGTCATGTCACATACTATAACACAATCCAGACACAAAGAGCTGTATACAAAAGTGTTAAAGTTTATTTCAGAATGAAATACATATTTACAAGACACCTGGTTCACATAAAAACACAAGGTATAAAAATTCAATCTCAGTAATATTTCATAAGAGACAACTACATATACAAACATCTGGTTCGTCCTCTGGTCTTCCCTTTACGTTGAGCAGCTGCAGCACAGTACTTCATCATATCGTCCGCTGTAACTGTGGAACAGAGAAAATGTACAATTTACACACAAGTCGAGCGTGTTCATACAGACCTACCCCTACAGCTGCACCATTGCACACCTTGTAAATGACTTGAAATCCAACCTGATGGAACATAGTAATGAGGAAAAAAATCCCAACTTCAATGACTGTACTGAAAGCATTGTGACCTACACAACAGTCCCACAAAAAAAAACAAAAGACTATCCTGTTAAGCCCAATTTGCATGGGATCAGAATGACCGGGGAACCACAGATCTTACAATTATCCCCAACATGAGTTTCATAAAACACATTTGCATGTTTTAAAACAACTTGAAATTAATATTGGATTTCATCCATCAAATATTTTACTGCCCTCATTGATTTGTAGCTCTCTCTCTCTGAATCAGCTTCCTCAAATGTTTCCCCAAAACTTATAGAAACTTTCATGTTCCTCACCAATGCAGCCTTTCTAGTTCTGTAGTGAGAACGAGGCAGAAGGAAGGTGTGAAGAAAGCAGAGACACTGCAAAAGCCTTGACAATGACAACAATTTTACAAAGTTCTGTAAACGTATTGAACATTAAAAGACTGAAACATGCCACTTGTATTAATATTTAGACTCCTTAATTACATGGTTGATCCGGTCTCGCCACCTCAACCGCCACTCCCTCTAAAATGTTCACCGAGTCGGAAACAACTAAAACAAAGAGAGCTTAGGTCCCGAAGACTGTAAGTAGGATGTGTACGTTTTCATTTATACTAAATCCAACTCTTTCAAAAAAATAAATAATTTCACAAATTTCATTGTAACATATGTGTGGACTGATGAGCAGTGGCTGAGGCTCATAAAGCAGAGCGGGTCATTCAATAATCACAAGGTCGGTGAACCGATTCCCAGCTGCAGAAATGTTGCATCACGATGACACTGAACTTTTATTGGTGTGCGAGAGCAAGAACGTGCTGTATGTCTAGAATAAAAGTACTGTACAAACATGTGTCTACAAGGGTAAATGCGGCATGCAGTGCAAAGCTCCTAGTGTGGTCAACAAGACTAGAGATGCGCAATGAAAATGCAATAGCTCGAGGAAACTGTTGTTGTGATTTGGCATTATACAAAAAACACTGAACTGAAATCATTTACCATGACGTGTCTTCAGTTCAGTGTGAACACAAAGGAAAGCCTTCAACAGATTGATAACAGCTTGAAGCCCACACATGTAAAGGCACATCTTCACTGCCATGGCAAGTGCTTTTCCAAAACACACCTAGTAACTACCTTGAGCATTTATACGAATTACATCTGAGCTGAGGATATCAGTCACGGATGCGCTTGGTTTTGGTAACTTTACTAGTTGCAGTTATATTATGACTTGTACATTTTATGTCTGGAAAGCAAACAAGCACGCTGTGAATCATAAGATAAAAACAGTGACTTAATTTTAAGGTTTTCAACTTAAACAATGGCTGACACATCTGACACTGAGCGAGAAGGAAAATCGACATGTGACTTACTCTATGATGGTGCAAACGGAGCAACAGAGGCTGGAGCACCCGGAGCACTGGCGGCTACAGGAGGAACACACCTGGCGCTCACACTGGGAGCACCGTGTTCTGGACCCCTGGCTCTTCTGACAGACACAGCAACGTGTAGCAGGCACCGGTGCACCTAAATAGCAGAGACATCCGTACAGTACAGTGAAACAAAGCATTTAGGAAAACATGCAGGTTAAAAGCAACCAAAGTAAGCATCCAAACATGCAATAATGCTGACATCTGCTGGTAGAAAGCATGAACTGAACCGACTATCTGTCATTTCTTTGAACTCAGAAACTTCAATGTCACTTTTTAAAGAGACTCAAGCCTGATAGGATAACTTCTTCGACCTGGTAGATCTTTTGGCTGCTTCCTTTAGGAGTGACCACAGCCTCCATCTCACCCCATCTCCGGCTGTCACACCAACCCTCTGCATGTCCTCCTTTACTACATACATTAATTTTCTCTATGGTTTTCCCCATTTTCTTTCTGCCTGATAACTCCCTGTTCAACATCCTTTTGTCCAATATATCCACTATTCCTCCTCTGAACACGTCCAAACCATCTCAGTCTTACCTCTCAACTGTGTCTCCAGAATGACCTACACATTTCTAATCTGCTACATCCTGGATGCTTCCAATTAAAATCTTAATGTCTTTAACTCTGCCACCTCCAGCTTGGCCTTCTGTTTTTGTGCCAGTGCCATTGTCTTACAGCACAGTAGGTCTCAATGCCGTCTTGTAAACCTTCCCTTTCACTCTTGCTGTTATCCTTCTGTCATAAATAACCCAACAGTCCACCCTGCCTTCACACTCTTCTTCACCTTTCTTGTGCACTGTCCATTGCTTTGGATGGTTGACCCCAGGAATTTAAAGTCATCCACCTTCTATTTATTTTACAGGAATTTTGTTGGACAAGTCATCAATAACACCAACATAATAAATGGAAGTTAAGTAGAAGCATTTATGCACCTGCCCCTTTCCTTATTTCACAAAACACACTTTTAAAACATATTACAGCTGAGTTTAACTAAACTTTATTCTGGATCATCTATGTAGACACTTTTCTTTACAGATATCATGCAGTTTTCATTAGGTTACAGGTTCAAAAAGACCACATACATGGACTTTTACTTTTGTTCCATTTACAAGAGGTTCAGTGTGTCACTAGATGTCACTGTTTTCACATGTATTTTGTTTACCTTTTGCTCAATAATCATATCTGCTTCCCATCTTATCACAAACTCTGGACTAAAGCACTCTGGCGATGGTCACACACCACACTGCACTGAAAACTGACTGGTTCGTCAGCTATCCTTGTTGGTTCAGTACTGAATAGTTTACTTTTCACACATTTAAACTAATTCTGCTTTTCATTTTTGCTTATCCTTTACTGGGTGCATCAACTACAGACTTCACACTCTTCATCATCTGTTTCAGTTCAGGCTCACCTTGTGCACCACTTGTTTTTGTGAGTCTGCCATCATGTCCAATCAGCGTCTGGCCCCTCAGAAGCGTATGGCTGCATGCAGGGGGCTCATGCTCTACGGACTTCTCCTCTCCGGTCCATATTTTGCCCACCACTGCCTTGGCACCGTTGAAGAGTAGGTTTTTCGTCTTTTCTATGAGAAAATGGAAGCGGGGGCACTTACAGTTGAACCCAAGAAGCTAATGTTCATAGCAACAACAGCAGGCAAAGTTAATGAACAATGTAGGATCGATAGTGTAGTTTAACTATACACTCAAATACAATCAAAGTGACCTACGCGATTTGAAAACTAATATAAAAGGACGATATACTTGAAGCTAACAGCGCAAGCTTACCTAACAGGTATGTGCGCAACGATGATGCTAGCATTGGCTAACGGTGCAGCGAAGCCACACAGTACCCAGAAAGGTGGACTTACCGTATATTTCTTGCCTGTATTTGTTCCCAAACACGCCGTAATTATTCAGCTCCTGTTGCCCAATGTGTATTTTGTATTGGGAAGAAAATGTTTCCGGAAAAGGACAAGCTCGTTTCGTCATTTTGGTTGCTAAAAGTGCTGTACCTTACTCCCACGGAGGACCACACTTGTTTGTTGCGGGAAAAATGAAACGGAGGCAGACAGGAGCCAATCACAAGGACGTTTTACCGTCACGTGGGTGCTCATCCCCGTTCCGGAAAGTGCGCCACTTTCCCACGTGACTAATGCTTTTCATGCTGCCTTCATGGACTGCCGTCAATGTTGTGTGTTACGGATTTTAATTTTAGAAATCAGAGTAAAAAAATCAATGTACAAATTAATTTATCTTTGTGATGGAGTCAATACAGTCCCAATGGACTCAGCTAACAGTAAATTAGTAATATATAGACAATTATATCATTTTTTGAAAACAGCAAGACTGGGCTCCAGAAATCAGATTATCATAAAACGTTTTCTTTATTGGATCATGGAAACACATCCACGTTTTTGATTTGCGATATGGCTATAAATGTATTTATAAATCCAATATTTTGACTCACAAAAACAGTGGGATATTTAACTACAACACAACAAACACAGTTAGCGTGGATCAAAGCTTATATGTTTGTTTATTATATAATGAAGTGAAGGTAACTTGGAGAAACATGCTTCAACATGACACACTGCCAGCGCTTCCATCAAGGGAAGGGGGTGGGATAAAGACTTAAAACATCTGGATCATGCACTCTCTGGACTTTCCAACGCCAACCCACTTGACTAAGAAGAGAGAAAAGAGCACAAAGAGTTTTGGTTATGTGTGAGAAAATTTATATTGAGATACACGAGTGTTATTTTCTCTCACACGTACTAGGAACTCCAATGTGGTTCTCAATGAAGCGGATGTAGTTTTGTGCCTTGACTGGGAGGTCATTCCACTTCCTAGCTGCTGAAGTGTCTGTCTTCCAACCTGGGAAGGTCTCATATTCAACCTCCACTTTCTGCAAAACGTCCATGTTGGCTTTGTGTTGAAAAGAAACCAGTTATTACCAACTCTTTAATCAGTCAGTCCTAAACAAAGACCATCAAATTAGGGAAATCGTTTACTCTTTTCCACAACCTGGAAAGTGGGGAATCCTCTTCCCGTTGAGTTTGTAGGCAACTCCAACTTTAATTTCATCCAGCACATCCAGAATGTCAAGTTTTGTCAAAGCAATGCTGTTGAATAGATGTCACATTTAACATGTGCAGTTAATCAGTGTCAGGCTGTGTGACGGTGCAGGAAAATGGCATGCTCGTGGGATAAAACACAAAAACCACAAAGCAGCAGATGAGCACCAGTCCTAATCACTCACGCAGTGAAACCATTAATCATGTGAGCATATCTGACGATGACCAGATCCAGCCAGCCGCAACGTCGCTTCCTTCCCGTGGTCACACCCACTTCGTGACCCCTCGTCTGCAGCAGCTCTCCTATTGCCTACAGAAATAAGCAAGAAATAAACATCTCTGCCTGTTATGATCCTAAAGATCTAAAAATAAATAAATAAAAATACATGCATATTAAGTACACACAGCCGAGTACAATAAAACATCACGAGTTGGAGGATGCCCTTTGAACATCTTGACCTTAGTCCCTATGGCCTGTTCCCGTTACAGGTAACATTAACCCCAGCACACACAGTAAATATATCCTTAACTAAGAGTCTGACCCTAAATTTATCCCTGCGAACATGTGATCTGGAAAAGAGGTAAAGAGCCGTCTCTCACAAAATTTGACAGCTGCACTCAGTGAGAATACCCCCCCCCCCCCCCTTCACACACAGGCCTGCCAGCCGTGCTGCCTGTGTGTCAGCTGGGGGATCACAAACAAACTGTATATGTCAAGCTGAATATCTGCGTGTTACATAACATGTCATGTGTCTCTTTTTACAATACACAGACCGTGAAGGCCAAAAGCCAAACGCGTGACAAGATTTGCCAAGTGCTGCTGCGATACCAGGCACTCACATTGAGCTGTTCGGTGGGGAAGGCTCCAATGCCGACTCTGGTCGTGTAGGCCTTCGCGACGCCAAACACCTCACCAATATTCATCGGAGGGATGCCGAGACCGGTGCATGCTCCTCCCACGGTGCAGTTTGATGATGTCACAAAAGGATATGTTCCTAGAGAGACAATTTTGTATATTACAGCAGCAGCGATTTCTTCCCTTTTCATCACCCATATCCAAAGTAAAGTGAAAAAAAAAGCAAAACAACAAAACTATTGCTATGGCTCCTACCAAAGTCGATGTCAAGCAGAGCAGCATTGGCCCCTTCAACCAGAATTTTCTTAGGGGGGCCATGAAGAGCTTCGTACATATAATAAACACCGTCTCTAACCATCGGCCGCAATCTCTCAGCGAATTCCTCCATGAAGCAAGAAAACAGAGATATGTCTCAGTGCTGGAAACAATAACAGACAGTCACTCAATAACATCACTCTTATCAGTTTCTACCTTTAGTTTTTTCAGCTGGTCCTCAACGTCAACCGTCAAGGATGGATACATGGACTGATACTGTTGGACGAGATTCTTGAATCTAAAGAGATTTACCAGAGGTGTTACCCATGACATATCACTGTATACAAATGGATTTGACTCCTCTGCCTGAGTTTTACACACCATTCCTACCTAGTAGAGAAGTCCTTGAAGTCACCCAGGAGATCACATACGCGTAGACCAGTGCGAGATGCTTTGCTGGAGTATGCAGGTCCAATGCCCTTCTTGGTAGTTCCAATGCTATTACGTAAAACAATGTGTGAGATCAGTGTTGTATTCAATAAATTATCGTGTTGCGTCCTTTGGGAAAGGGTCAGGCTGACTCTGAATGGTGTCCTGCCCTCCTCACTATCGCTACCCTTACTTCTTTCCTTCTTGCGCTTGTCTTTCAGTTTCCTGTAAGCCATCAACAACCTGGTGGAAATCGAACACTGTGGAGAGACAGAAAAAACGATCGATAAGATGCAACCTTGAAGAGATGAATTAAATGGGCTATATATATATATATATATATATATATATATATATATATATATATATATATATATATATTTAAACATGGAAACAAAGAACATCTTCATAGATGTACCGAGGTGAGCTCTGTCTGAGACAATGAGTCTCTTCTCCCAGCCTTTCAGACCTGGTCAGAGAATAGAAATCACATGATTACATGCTAATTTGAGTCCACACTAGTTTCACTCATTTCTGCTAAAAATACCTTTCTTGTCATTTTTATCCCCTTCTTCAAACAAACCAGGTAGATGTATAACTACTCCATTACCTAGAAGATGAAGGGAAAAAGCAAGTGAGGGCAAATATTTGAATAATAGTGCATCTCTGTAAATAATAGAAATTGAAGCCTTTACCAATAAGAGATATGCTTTTGGGGTTAATGATCCCACTGGGGAGAAGGTGGAAGTCGTACTCCTTCCCATCCACCACCACTGTGTGTCCTGCATTATTCCCGCCCTATGGATCAAAGAATGTTTATTATTAATAATTATAGTAACTGGCAATGAGCAAGACATACAATCAAACACCCAAGGCCACCTCATCACTTTTAGCCACACTAACATGCCCCGTCTGATTTTTATGATGAGTGATAAGTGCCCTCTTTCCTGAGCTTTTCGAGCATCTATTTTAACTAACAGACTTGGCTGTTGCTGGTGGATCCTCCACTCTGTTCCCCCCTGGATAAGACCTGGCCTTCTCATGTATCATGTCAGCCTGAGAATGTGACCCCTGGAGCCCGGTGGGTTGGGCTCTCAAGCCTTCAGAACACAGGGTTCTAGTCCTGTCAGTAGTACAACACTGCAGGCTGTTGACAGCCTTCTCCGTGCCTGCTGGAGCTGAAGAGACCTCTTGACCGTTATGTGTCTTATGCAAGGCCGGGTCACAGACTGACCTGTCTGGACCTGTTTTTATTGATGATTTAATGCAATCAGAAAGAGTCAGTCAGAGGAAATTTACCCGAGGTGTTAGGTCGATTACAAGCATTAAAAGAGTAGTCAGGGTTTCGAAAAAGTGCACTTATTCATGATGCCTGACAGTATTTAAGACATTCGTTTTGAGCTGTCACAGCTGCCTATTGCATATTTTAAATTCGTCACAAATATAAACACGTCGCTTTATTGTAGTGGGGAAAAATATCCACAGCTACACTCGCGTTAAATATACCGGAGGTGCGAGTGTTTTCGCTTTCGCACCTGTTGCACATTACCAGGCGCCAGCAAGTCACAGAATTTATCGTGAGATCACGAATTCATGCAAAAATACTCAGCAGCACCACTCACAGGCAAATCAAATCCACACGTTTACCTGACATCTGCAGACAATGTCAGCTTCGGTAGCCAGTAAATCCACGACCTTCCCTTTCCCCTCATCTCCCCATTGCGCACCGAGCACCACGGTCACTTTGTTCCCCGCGTCATTACGCGGTCGCTTCTGCCCGGTGGCAGCGGGTTGATTTGCGTTTTTTTGGTCTTTCCCCGACCAGCTGAGCGACATGATGGTGTTGCCTTGAGCCTGTCCGCCTCAAGAAGACCCAACTGTCTCCAAGAGCAGCATTGCCATATGTGTAACCGCATATCCGATGATGTCAGAGCCAGACGCACAGAAGTACGTAGCTGTGCTCAAACAAATCACCCCCAAAGCTGCTGAAGCACCGAGATAACAGTTTTTACACAACCGTCACGAAGGTGGAATTGCTTAAACATTACTTTTTGAGGCTTCTCTAACCGATTCAGATTGCCTCAATACCGCCATCTATGCGAATCAGACGATCAAAAACAGAACAGACGAACAGTATCTTCAATTTTATTAAAATATACCCAACATTAAAAGTTACAGTCCATTCTCGCTCTCCTTTATACGCATATATCCTGTCGCAGATCATTTGATTAACAAAGAAATTAAGACATAAGATTTGTATTATTTTATGATTCAATATCTCAAACCAAACACTGCATCTTTTTATGGGTGCTGCAAACATAAACAAAGCTTATAGCAAAAACACATTCACTGCATATTACAACAATTATACAAACATAAAGAACATTTAGCTTTTTTTCTCCCCCTCAAAATAGTCCTCATAAACACAAAAACCCTCCAGTTTACATAAAGTGACTCGGTAACGTGAAAACTAAGAGGAGAACTAAGGCTGATAGAGCTTTTGCCACTGTGGCACTCTCTTCCCCAAACATTAACTGCAGACTCAGTCGCTGTTTAAAAAAAAAAAACAACAACTCAAAACTCATCTTTTTAAAACTGCTTTTGGTTAATTTTTTGCCTGTTTTATTTTCTCTTTTTAAATCTTTTTATGACTTGTAATCTTATGTGCAGCACTTTGTGATGCTGTCTTGAAAGGTGCTATAGAAATAAACATTTATTGAAGAAAAAAAAAAAAATCCCAGCCTCAGATGTGGTCGCTCTTCTTGGTCAGGATGAGGCTTCACAGAAGACTTCCACATCCTCCAATCAACATTATGGAATCCCAATAAAATAAACTGTTCTGAACTCCTGCTCGGAAGTCAGCATTTTCTTTTCCCTCTCGATTTTCTTTTTCTGGAGTCACCTAGAGAGAACAAATGCTCAAATCAATAGTGCGAATGAAAGCGTGTACTTTAATACCTTTCACAGTTATTTCTGTAAGCGACACTGCCGGCTCAAAGGCCCTTGGCAGAGAGGCGCTTTGCTTGCAAACACTATTATTGGCTTAGAGATGCCCAGAGTTTGAGTTAATTTTTTTTAATACATTTTATATCATGTACAGTATGTTTAATTAAAGTTTAATTAACAAAACAGCTTACAAGAAGCACACGAGACTGTTAGCAGGTTAAATCGTTGCAGATTCAGAGAATGGACAAGAATATATGGAGGAAGAAGAAGAGGACACAAAAGTGACAGCTTTCATGAAATAACTGTCCACAATGGCTTCACAGAGACTCCACAAACGGCGAGGCTGTTTGAGATCAGAAAACTTAATTTCAATAGATTAACCACTAATTAAAGATGAGTTATTATTGCACAAGACAATACTTTTATTTTGCCCCCCGGCTCAAGTTTAACAGATATCACAAACCCCAAGAGTTTAGCCCGACAACCAGCTAAACTGGGAGAGCGTTAAGAGAGACGGCCGTGTGTTAAAAGTCGGACAACACAGACAAATGAGATCCAGATTCCGGTTAGACCAACAGATGACGTGTTATTTGGAACAAAAGCTCTGACGATGATTGAGTTAATTTCCGGCTTACGGTTTGCCATCCCATCGACTTGACCTACCTCACTGCAACACACAGCCTGTTTTATGTTTAGTGTGTCCTTTCCCACTGTTACCTTGTGTTTCAGAACGGAAAACAGAACATTCAAACAAAAAGGGACCACAGGTTTTAAAAAAATCCATTCAGTATTCAATCTTCAAGACAAATGCTGCACGCTGCATTCATACTATTTAATTTAAATGATATGTATTCATGTAAAATATTTATGCACATATAGTAAAATAGCCCATACATAAGATATAAAATGTTAAATGGAATAAAAACACTAACAGAGGATTCGCTTTAAGAAACGTCAAGAGGCTAGCATTCCAGAGATGGCCTTTATTGAAGTGAATGGATAGGTTACCTTGATTACTCTTCTTTTTGTTTCGTTTAAAGAGCTTCATCTGTTTCTTTGGGTCTGGCTTAAGGGCTTCGGACACAGATGCCAGATCTTCTGGTTCCAGTGCATCTTGGACGTCGCATTGCACGATGCCTTCATCGAGCGTAATCAGGCTCTTCTTGGGGTCTGCAAGTTTGCAACTATCGACCTCGTCTTGGCCAGACGTTTTCGCCCCCGTGTACGCGGTCTCCTCGTGCCACTTCTCTTGCCCTACAGTCTCTGGTAAATGGCTTGGTTTATTAGTAGTTTTTCCTTTCCCCTCTCCCATAATATCGCTTTCCATGCTCCGCTTTGTGTCCGTATTTGGAATTTCTTTGACATGAACGTTTACGCTAAGATCCGTTGGCTGCTCGGGGGCCGGGCTGGGTGTGTCGTCAAACGTAGCCTCCAGCAGGTCAGAGTCTGAGAGGGATGAAGGACTGATGACGCTGGTCTCTGCTGAATCTAGTGAAAAGCCATTTGTGGGGAGGCATGGTTGGTGGTCCCCTTTAACCTGAGACTGAGCTTGAGTCACATCTATGGGTGATGCTGCATCTTTCTCTGGCTGCAGAGATGTAGGTCTTCCCAGGAGTGCCGCTGGAGCTGTCTTTCCTGGGAGTGTGCTTGGAGGTGCGGCTGTGCCGTCGTGCACTGCATTCAGCTGAGGAGCCGGCAGAGTCTCTTCTGACGGGCTTATAAAGCCGTTCACCTCGCCCGTGCTGTTGTGGCGACCCTCTGTCCGAGACGCGGTAGGAGCGGAAATGGTGGCCATGTCGACGGCTTCTTCGCCTACAGACTTCACACTTGATCCTGGGGGACAGAACAGCCGATCAGTTAACATCTGAAGTTAGGGGATGTTCTGCAGCGAGCAATGAGACAGGACGACTAGAGGCTCTCCATAAAAAGAAATGCTCACATGGGCTCCACAAAGCAAAAAACAAAAACAAACAAAAAGCAATGGCGCTAACTTAGCGAGACGGGAGGCGGTGCAGAAGCACAAATAATCCAACAAGGCAGTTTTGTGGCTCACGGTTAAGCGGATCAGGAGCGGAGCTAGGAACTGCGGATGGAGACCACGGCCTCGTATCCTTACCATGTGGGCAGGTATCCCTACGCATTTCACTAGAAGGGAGGCTTTCCGAATCGCACCTTGGCCGGGTCTTTCTGAGGCTGAAACCTTTTCTGATGTCCGCCAGGAGGTTTTCTATGATGCAGCCGTCGTTCTGCGGCACAAAACCTTTCTTGACTAAAAAGAAGGGCACAAAGAGGACATGGGAAACACGATAGTCACATCACATCTTGTTCAAAATTTTCTAGTACAGTAGAAGAACACAGCGCTCTTCACAACTTACTTATTTTCCCATTCTCTCCTTTCTGTCTCTTGGACTCTTCCTCTGCCAGCTGCTTCTTTCTCTTCTCAGCCTTGGCCACCTGTTCTGTCCGAGTTTTGTTTTCCTGTTATCATTAAGGAAGGATTTCACTATCTCGCAAGTACAAAATGTACATAGCAGTTTGTCTTTGTGTCATTTGGGCCGTAGCATATTAACATGTCTTAGTTTTCCACAGTTTATTGATACAAATGTTACAAACAAAACACTACCTCCCACACACAAGAGGAAGATTTAACAGTGCCAAGTACACACACACACACACACAATCTTAAGATTGTCTCATAATGCTTGACATCAACCAAAGCGGCCTCTGACCTTCAGCGCCTTGATGAAGAGTCCTCGGAAAGTCCTGATGGTACCGAAGAGTTCCTCCAGTGACAGCTGATTGGCATCTTCACATAAATAGACAGCCAGTTCACCCTTTTTCGTCTCAATCGCGGCGAATCTCTCATTTAATTCTCCGAACAACTCCAGATTTGCCTGCAGCAGAGAGAGAGAGAAGCATTTGGGATGTGGATCCAGCTGCCAAGAAAACAGTGCCGAGTTATGCAGTTTTGCAGCCATTTGGAGAAAAAGCAAAGATTGACATTTTACCTCGAGAACTTTTGCATACTGCTCCTTCACCTCCTCCGCAGAGTTGGAGACTTTCTTGGCTGTCTCATTCAGCCGTTTGAGTAACGCACTGGCTTCTGACTGAACAGAGTCCAGGTTAATTCTGAGGAGCAAGGGTGACAAGCGCCAAGTGTTAGAAATCTTTGACAAAATAGTTGAAGAAAAAAAAATTAAGACTAAGTTTGCATGAAAGATTTCCATACCCTGCTGCCTTTTCACATATGGCTATTTCATCCGGTAGAGCCAACAGCTCTGGGTGGTTTGCCTCTGCTTCCTTTGCAAAACAAGCCATGCAATGGGTGATTAAACAATTTCATGACTGAGGAGAAAAAAACCCCCAAAAGACACTGCAGTAGCTGCTGGCCGGTTTGCGTACCTCCAGGATGTGATGAAGCAGCGTAATGCGGCTCTTGTTGGCCTTGGTTTCTGTGAGCTTGAGCAGGGAGCTAATCTTGAACCCCTCGGCGTTCCCAGTGTGACTTCCCTGAAAGTGGACCAGTGATTAAAAATGCAAACTGTCTAAATGTCAGCTCAACTGACGGAGAAATGAGGGATGAGGTTCTTACATAGTTGAGAAAATTTCCCACGTCGAGGATGAGCCTGCAAAAACTGGGCATGAGCGTGCTCGTTCTAAGAGCTGGGAAACCAGTGACATTGTGTTATAAGACATATAAGACATATTTTAAGCTAGCCAATTAAAACAAAGTTCACCCTTAATCAAATTTCCTTATTTTTCCACAATCAGGCCTGTTGTGCTATTTTCATAAATGATGTCCCAGTTATTTAGCAAATAGACAAGCTTCGTTGTGCAGGAACTTTTTTCTTGCTTAAGTGAATGCATCGTCATCACTGAACAGAAGGAAGCCCACATCCATCCCCACGTGAAGCATGCGCCTGTGACAGATAACAGGACGTAAACATTAATGATACTCCTCTCACCTGGGCTGTAATGCCATCTACTCGCATTAAGCTGGTGGATATATTCATCCATCTACTCAATTTCCTTCCTCCCCAAACCACTGCCTTATCCTCTTCCTGAGGCACTCCCAAGCCAGCTGACACACATAATGTCTCCAGTGTGTCCCGGGCTTTCTCCCTGTTGGATATGCCCAAAACGTCTTCACCTAGGAGGCGACCGGATAGCATCGTAGTCAGACACCCACTCACCTCAGCTGGCTGTGGAGGAGTGAACGCAGATGACTACGTTCCTCACCTGTACAAACAGTGCTCAGTCATGACAACATGATGCGGATGGACTAATCAAGCTGACAGCTTCGCCTTCACACTCAGCTCTTTCTTCACCATAACAGACTAACACACTGCCCGCATCACCGCATATCGTGCAGCAAATCCATTTGCCAATCCTGCACTCCTCCACTCACGAACTAAACCTGTAAATACGTGAACTCCTCCACATGAGACGATAGCTCAGCTCCACCCTTTTCCTGGCGGAGGATCGTGGGCTTCGCTCTGTCTCACTTGGCTTCAAGCCACCTCGGAGATGGATGTGGTGGCTAGAAGTGCTCAATAAAACACACATTGTGCAAAAAGCCAGCATGATTCGGAGAATGCAGAGCCAGACACCCTTCCAGGTGTAGATGGCTCGGTAAAGAGAGAAAATAGTTCCCACACAAAACTGCTCAAAATAAGAATTATGGATTTGGTTTTTTTTTTGAGTAGCTGCATCATGATTTCTGGAAAGAGACGTTGCAGTTGCACAAATCCAACATTTTCTGCTTTGAATATCCTCAAGGCAAGTGCCATGTGCTTTCATTGGAGTCAAGAGTTCAACAGATACACTGATGAAAAGCCAGAAAACTGATTTTAAGGTGAACCCCTCCCTTAAGAATTATAGCTGAATGCATGCGAACACAGGTGAGGGACTAAGGTTTACTTACAGTGGCAGGCCTCCTCCATAAGCTTGACTTTAGGTTTGAGCATCTCCAACACTGATGCAGTTTCCTCGCACAAAAGCATGCACTCAATCCTCAACTGATAACTGAAGAGAAGAGCGAGAAGAGAAGAAGTCACGCACACGGCAGCCACGCAAGCAACACTTAAAGCAGAAATAAACTTAAAAGAGGGGGGGGGTTACCACGGCACAGTAAGGAGAGCGGTGTAGAAGCGATCGACGTTTGCCAGCTTGTCTTTCTCTCCCTGGTAGGACTTCAGATTCTCCATCTACGTGAAAACACAAAGCACTGACTCAGACAAAGCACCATCATTCTCAAGCAGGGCCTTAATTGGCAGATAAAAACACTCGAGGTAAGGATGTTGGCAGCACAAACCTCATGCTTCTCTGGCAGGAGCTTAAGCAGCTGTTTTAGCACCTCCACGTCAAACCGAGTCCGATCCCCACTCTGGATCATGCCCACAAACTCCTCGTTTGTGCTGGACGGAGAGAACATAAAAGGTAGAAGCACGAGCAAAACGCATCAAATCACAAAAATGTGTTTGATATCTCACCATTTGAACTGCTTGAGGAATATATTCACGTTCAAGCTTTTCTTTGGGTCGATGAACGTGATCTATAAAAAGGTGGGTGGAGAAGGGGGGTGTAAGAGAACAAAAACAGGATTACTGATTGTTCGCCTCTGCTTATTAGCAGTGTTTTTCTGAGTGTTTCTGCTCCGAGGAGCACCGTCGAGAGCTGACCAAGCACACCTCTTTAGGCTCCTTCTTGACAGGAGCAGCTGCCCCCTTGTCTTTGTGTTCGGCCACCGGGAGGCAGAACAGCTGCTCGATGCTGCTGTAGTCGGGCTCGTGAGGAGGCGGCTCTTTCTGAACCGAGGCCCACATGGAGTGACCATCTGTGTGCACGAAGGAAAAGAGTAACCCGTCATGAGCTTGTGCGGCTCCACTTTTGTACGGACATTGTGCCAAGTGATCATCTCTCTCCTTCCAGAAACTTGAGGGAAGCCTTCGACACCCACATTAATTAACACCCAATTTTGGATGGTTTAACAACTCGGAGCGCTATTCATGTCAGCGCTCCACTCCCATCAACTGTCCACTACACAGATGGCAGCAGCCAATGCCTTTGCTTAAATTCCTCATAATTATTGCTATTTAAAAATGTGGGACCTATACTGTATGAGCTGATAATACAGATTTATGCAACAGAAGAATTAGTATGAGATTTGACAGTTATTAAAATTAAAATAAAAAAATTTTAAAAAAAATGGAGGTTTTATCCGCTTACCAGTAACAGTGCGAAGTTTCTGCCAGTTGAGCTTCTTCATCCTCAGAGTGGGACAGCGGCTTGTCTTTGAGGGCGCGCTGCAGCCCAGGGCCAGGCTACTCTGGGCCACAATCATGCCTGTTGGAGGTGGAGGCGGAGGAGGCATGCCGGGTAAAGGTGGAGGCGGTGGTGGCCCACCACCCATCCCTGGTAAGGGCGGGGGAGGAGGGGGGACCCCTGGTCCAAAGGGCAGAGGAGGTGGTGGTGGTGGTGGGGGAGCCATTCCAGGCAATGGAGGAGGTGGCGGGGGACCAGCAAACCCTCCAGGTAGCGGTGGAGGAGGTGGCGGCGGTGGTGGTGGCGGGCACTGCTTAGAGGGCGGTAGAGGGGGTGGTGGGGGTGGCGGTGGAACAGAGGTACACAGTGGCCTTTTAGGGGACGGTGTGCTTTTGTTTGGCTTCTCCGTGTACGGGTGATCCAGCTCCGTCTGCACAGCCTTATCCACTTTGACCCGCAGTCCGTCCACCTCGTGCCGATCGTCGCAGCTTTTTCTTTTAAAAACCATCAGCCGCTGCATGATCTTCTCACAGGACTCCATCTGAGCTGCAGCACAAAACCAGAAAACACACACACGATGTGAATTAGCTTCCCACTCTACAACAGAAGCTTTCAGCCATCCTAACACCGGCTCCCTGCCTTTCATCTCAAGGCGCTCTATATGCCTGAATAATCACTCGTCTTCACCATGTGGCCACTAAGCAGCCATTAGCCTCTTTTAAAGTGTTGATCTGGAGTGAAAGCATTGTTGCTGCTGTGCTAACTCACAGTCCTGGGTGAGCAGTATGGCTCTGTTAGTGATGGCCTCCAGAGCCAGCCAGATGTCAGGGCGCCCTGGTCCCAGCACCAGCAACGTCTGCAGGATGGACAACAGCTGGAGAGAGGCTGGGGAGCTGCTCACCTGCACACAAACACCCACAAGAACATTAAGCTTGATAATTTGCACAAGGATAATAAGGTATTTTAATCTGTAGCTTATTAACAGATCCCTCTCTTTACTGTGACACTTCTGAGAGAAAAGCCGCATTCATGCAGTGTTCTGCTTGATGGACTATATTTTTTATTAGGAGGAGTTGACAGAGCCATTTCAATAAGCTTTTCTCACCTTGTTAAAAAGTGTAGTAAAAACCTCCAGGTGATTACTCATATCAATGCCCCCATACACTCGCAGGAGCTCTTCCTCATCTTCAGCCATCGCCTCTTCAAAAGCTTCGCACTGAATAATCAAGTCTTCATCCTCCTGCTCCCTGCAAACGCACACACGCGTATTACAGTCATAGCTCGGGTCATAGTTTAGTTCAGTCCCATTTTCAGTGTTTTTTCCTTAAAACGTTCTGACAAGGACCTTTGATCCAATTTATGCCATTAATGGAAATACATCACAAAACTATTTTTCTAAAAGCACCATTTCACTTGCGGTGATTATAGCTTTTAAAAAGGAACCTTTAAAAATGTACCTCAGCGACTTTATTGCGGAAATTAAGAGGCTGAAAAAAATAATCAAATGTGAACACCAGAAGGATGGCTCACCTCAGCTTTGGCAGAACATCAAGTAACTGAAGCCCTGCAAGCAAAATAACACAAAATGACACAGCTCCGAGTAAAACAACAAGAAATCATGAAATGTCTTACAAACAGTGTCTCCTGCCGCCACACAGGACTATATGTTAGTTTGGGGGGAAATTCCAGGAAGTCACAGGTGAACAATCAGAAAGGAGGCGTGGCCAATCAGGTGGCTGATTGGTCCAAACCAATTGGACCAATCAGGTGGCTGATTGGTCCAAAACTAATATGCTGGGGGAGAGAAGCTATGGGATATTTCTCAAACCATCATGAATGTGGTGCTCTTCAGGAAGCTTGGCGGTTAACACTTGTTCCTCATTTAAAATAACTGTTAACTTAGTCAAAGGTTAAACCAGTGTTTGCACAGAATATACACTAGTGGCCCTCAGAGGAAACGGCCTACTCTGCATTCAAGGTTTAATGCTGCCCAATTATTCTGAGAGTGGTGATATTTTCATTTCTGCTGATTTGTGGTGCAAAATGAATGAATTACACCATCTAATAAAGGCTTGAATTTATTTATTTTTTAATTCTCAGGCATTTTGTAAAAGTGAGAATGAGGCCAGGAGACCTATTCTTAGTCAGACCCAGTGACAGATATATTCGTATGAGCGCTCCTGCCCATGGCCTGCTTTCCCCCTTTGTATTCACTTTGAGCTAACAGTTTACCCACAGCGTCACCTTTTCCTATAACAGGACAGTAAAGGAATTAACTGTTGAGGAGCAGCCAAACCTACCGATGAACTCCTTTCTCATCCTATCCCGCTGCCTGAGGTCCTCTGTCCCAAAGATGAGAGCGTTGATGACACTGAGGAGCGTGACCATGTAAGGGACGTTATCTGTGGCCTGGAGCTCGTTCATAATCACGCTGAAGCGATACTGCTGTGTCTTTACGCCCTGAAGGAGAAACCACATTTGAGATGTGAGAGGAAAGTCAGAATGGAGCTCTGCTAACTTTTCTACAGGTTTAATCTGCTTGCCTTGTAATGTTCCAGGGCGTCAAGTGCCAGCCGATGACCGTCCAGAGAGAACATGCTGAGGGCTGCAAGAAGCTCAAACACCTGCTTCTTCACCATGGTGTTGGAGGTGTCCAACGCTGTGTAGCATAATGATTGCACACATCAGCAAAGGATGAATTCTCCTATTTTCCATATCAGTTTTCCTTAAAATAATTCCCCCGTGTCTACTCTTTCCGCTTTGTGTCCAGACCTAAAGTAAAAGGATTGTTTTGCCGTCTTTGAGGCAACACTACTTGAACTTTGCCCTCTAAAGATCTGTTGCTGTACTGTAGATAAATATGTGTCTGTAGGTGGGGAAATCCAATATTCACAGCACACTGTCACATTACAAATTCAGGGATGTCCCGAAGCGACCCTTAATGACTCATGTCTGCATGTTAAAGCTGAGGACATGCCTGGAAAATTCAGCTTGACAGAATGAGTCACAGAGAACCCTTTAATCATGTGAGCTATGACCACTTTAACACAATATTACAAATGTTACATAAAACACGAAAAAAAAAAGGTCAAATCTCCTGCCATTAAAGAGGAGACGGCTTTATTTGAAAGAACTTTTAACAATGAAATATCTGGAACGTTTATTTCCATGTGAGACTGAGCAGAGGCATCAACACGACACTGGGAAAGCGCATTTGTGGTCAACCTTGGGAGAGCTTCCGAATGTATCCCTCGTTTTCTATGATGAAGTGAATCCCCGCCGTCGAGTTCATCACTGCTCGGACGCAGCTGACGCAGGTGAGCTGCAGGAGAGCATCTGCAATGCGAGAGCATCCGCGCCCGGAGAGACGGTCCAGGGCCTCCAGGAGGAGATCCAGCCCGCTTAACTCCAGGAACTGCACCATCCATGTCTGATCGCTGCCTTCCAGGCGACGCTTCAGCCCAGAGTAGTTGACGACAGTGGGGACTTGGAGCAGTCTGATGCACAGCTCTGGATCAGAATTCTCCAGGTTGGCTTCCTGCTGAGTGTCAGAGTCCTGCGAGGAACCCAGGCGATCCCTGACCGCCGCCCAC
The DNA here is from genome assembly GCF_041146795.1 of Maylandia zebra. Taxonomy (NCBI): domain Eukaryota; kingdom Metazoa; phylum Chordata; class Actinopteri; order Cichliformes; family Cichlidae; genus Maylandia; species Maylandia zebra. The sequence goes on along the minus strand of NC_135185.1, from coordinate 31,158,773 downwards.
TTCTTTTTCCCATCTGATTTTCCAGACATTGCTGCTGTATAAACTGCAGGTGGGGAGAAAAAAAGAGAAACATTTACAGTTCTGCAAGTGCTGTACAGATGAAGCGAAACAGCTCTCAGGAAATTCTGCAAGTTGGTAGCGTGCAGATACCGCCTGCCTGCTTGCGCCGACATGCTGTAATCTTGTGTGGCAGAGGGCTATCATTGTTATCCAAACCACAGAAAACAGGCCAAAACTATTCTTTATCAAAAGCAGAATGGAAAACGACAGCTTTGCACTTTAGAAACGAGTAAAAGATACGTCAGCGGCCATCACCAGCTCTGCCAAACATTCCATCTTAATCCTGCTTGAGCGAGTCTGACTGCCAGCTCATCAGAACTCTGCACAAAGCCAGGCTTGATGCTATTTGGATAACCTGTTCAGTATTTTCAACAACAATAAATTAAATGCCAAGTTAGCTGGAATTAAACTGCAACGTTTGGGAGGCGTGCTTGTGAAGAGCTGATACAAAGAAGGAAGCTCACGCACTGATGGGCACACACGATCCCTAAAAGTCGCCTTTTTCTGGTGTATTTTCCCATCAGTGCAATCCCCACTTTCACCAATCCGTCTCAACCAGAGCCTCGAAATAAATAACACAGGCACATTCCTACACACGGAGAAAGTCAACAGGGTAAGAGTTTAATCCAAAAAAGGGGAAAACTTTGCCCCGAAAGTCTAAAAATACTTTGTTTCCAAACTTGAAGTTGCAATATTAGCTGCTCCACCACAAGAAGGCTCCTGTGTCCCCAGTTGTTGATTTTACACTTGGCACGGAAAGGATATACAAACGAGACAACGGAGCGAGCACGGAGAAACAATGCAGGGCAAAAAAGGTCAGGAAAGGAAAACGGCCAGGAAGGAATTCCAGCCTTCACCAGTCCTCTTTATCAACCTAAGCAACAACATAAGGCTCTGCTTTCTGCATGTTAGATGCTCTGTAAACGAAACTGCTTGCAAATGTCTTCGCTGACTCCTATAAGTGGGTATTTTCTCTGAGAACAAAGCTGCTGTCTTGTGAAACATCCTCCAAATTGAATTTCAATCCGCTCTGCGGAGTCAAGGTAAAAATGAAGCCTTTCTTTTCTCACTTTTTTTCTCTCCTGGCAAAGCATTTGTCACTTCTGACTGCAGCATTTCAGTCCTGCTGCCAGTGTGAGAGTGTTACCGTGGCAGCAAGCAGCCAGACAATGGTCTTTTACAATAGGCCTTCTCAATGCTCTTCAAAGGGCCGTGTTCATCAGTCACAAAATGGATGCATGCTCCCTAACCCCCTTCCTCCTCCTCTTTCTCAGGCTAATAAGACTTATGGCCACTAATCCTTTACACACTTTCTGATTCAGAGGTACAGCTTGCTCTCATTTCCAAAGTAACTGGAGAACAAAAGTTGCAAATTGACGCCTGTAAACGGGAGAATTTTCACAGTCATGAATACTGTGAAGTTACTGGGAGTCATTAAAATGCGCTGAGAATTTTGTTAAGTGGATTCCACAGCTGACTCACACACTTCCAAAGAGAGGCTGGTGTGTAGAAAAAGTGTGCCGCGACTTGGCATGACTTGGCAGCACAGTTTGGGAACTTTTCAGAAGGGAAGGAAAGGACTTTCCTGGGAGAGGAAGCTTGGCTTGTGATAAATACACTGGTGGTATGACAGCTCCAGTTCCTCCTTTGATGCTTTAGTTTCATTTCTAAGGAGTGCTTTCCGACTTAAGACACATTCTATCCAAGCACAAATATCTGGGCTACATGCTGAGCAACATCAGAGATGATGTGTAGGGAAACAACACATGCAATTCAAAAATGATCGTATAGTACAAAAAGTCTGAAATCAGTAAAAAGGCTGCTGAAGTTTCACATAAAAAGTGCTCACTTGGTTGATCAGGTGACTAAGATGCCAAAAGACGGTGTCAAAACAGCGTCATTAGTGTGCCCAAACATCCTGCCTGGAGAATTTCCACTGTGTCATTCCACTTTGCTTTCTCTGCACTTTCCTGTGTGCTCTCTACTCCTCTATCAATTAAAGCCAACAAAAAGTCTATACTTGTTTGCAAGTCATACACCCACCCACCTGATTAAATCTACAGTGTTGATGTCAGACACAGGCCCTCCAAATCCAGCATTTCTCAATAAAAGAAATCAGTGCTTATCAAGACTTATTCATTCGTTCAAATTCAGATTTCTATTTATAGAAAATTACAGTTTTTTTTCTACTTCAGACACAAAGCTTTTAGATGCCAACCCAGAATCTCCCTGAACTCCCGTTTCCCATTACCTGACTGATCAAAAGCCATTCATGCGCAGTAGATAAGCAACTATAAAGGAACAACAAATAAAAGGAAAAAAGGCGACACACCTTTTAGTGGTGCATAATAAAAAGAAAAGAAGTAAGATAGCTGCTTAAATTCCTATGTAGATCTAGCAGTTTAGTTACGTCGAGTGATCCTCTGGTTAACTGCTCCTCAGCACTAATGTTTGCAGCATATTCTTTTCTGCACTCCTCAAACATAAGCCGCTTTCATTTTCCGACCTTGTCTGCCAGAACATGTACCACTAATAGCAGGCTGATTCACTGCATCAGGACAAACCTACTCACCGGTCCTCTGGTTTAGCCGCCTACACAAGCAGCCCACTGCTACAGTACAACCTCAACACTTGTGAACATGCAGGGACATCTCCACTGACTTATTTCCTCAGAAGCATATGCACAGATTCTGTGTGCAGGGCCATGTATGACAGTAATCACAAACAGTAAATAAACAATATACAGTCTACTGAGACACCAGATTGAGCAGAAATTGTATGAAATTTGAGACTATTTCATTTAAACACTGAAACTACGGCTGAAATCACGTAAATCCCTTTATGGATGATGTTAATTAGAGTTTGAGTATTTACAAATAATTAAGCGTTAATCCACACTTTAATAATCTTGTTGCCCCCCCCCACTCTGTATTTACATAATGATTATTGCAGCAGAGCACATCTGGTGCTCGTTTAAGGAGCATCCACATCCACACCTCCTCTGATTGTCTTTCCGCTTTTCGAGGGAGTGACAGGCATGCCTGTAAAGTCTTCAAGCGCATTCTGGAGTTAAAACGCAATTCAGTGTTAGTGTGGCCCCAGACTGACCGTGCACGTAACATCGGCATTTTTGACTAAAGCCACGCGTGACAACCCGCGATGTCCAAGTTACAGCCTTGAAACTGCAGCTGGACATTTTTGGCCAAACTGTTTTGTTTTCCAGCCTTTCAGCCTCTCTGGCAGCGCGGCTTTTAAAGGGACAGCCTGTTACTACCTCCACACTGTCACTTTGAGAGCCTGCATTGCACACTGCTCCATTATTACCGACCGTTTGCGCTGCGATTTCCCCACATATCAGGAAACATAACGGGACTTAGTCACCTCAGAGTGGCGAGAAAAACACGCAAGAAAACACATTGATAACAGCATCTACCGTCACATCACATATAGGCGCTCAAAACGGCGTCGCACTATTACAGATCACCTATCGGCTGAGTGTGATGCCTTACCTGCCTTTATTCCATTAATATAACTACACCTCAAAAATCGCGTCCTCGGCAGTGTCTCGTTTAGGGGGGCGCTTTGCAGTCATCCAGACTCTCATTACTGAGGAAAAAAGACGAGACGAGGACCTCTAAAATATCGGCACTGTGCGGCAGGTCAGTCCTTCATGGTATGCGATGGTCCCTTTCAAGTCGCTACAGCCCCTCTGCTTCCACACAGTT